>NC_090655.1:202877153-203177153 GCF_040937935.1 Hyperolius riggenbachi
CCCAGCAGACACAGAGTGGCAGTAAACACAATGCTATATAGTGCTGGGTGAGCGGTGTACACAGAGTGGCAGTAAACACAATGCTATATAGTGTGGGTGAGCGAGCGGTGTACTACTGTTCCCAGCAGCGACACAGAGCACAATGCTATACAGTGGTGGGTGAGCGGTGTACAACTATTCCCAGCAGCGACACAGAGCACAATGCTATACAGTGGTGGGTGAGCGGTGTACCACTATTCCCAGCAGCGACACAGAGTGGCAGTAAACACAATGCTATACAGTGCTGGGTGAGCGGTGTACACAGAGTGGCAGTAAACACAATGCTATATAGTGTGGGTGAGCGAGCGGTGTACTACTGTTCCCAGCAGCGACACAGAGCACAATGCTATACAGTGGTGGGTGAACGGTGTACCACTATTCCCAGCAGCGACACAGAGCACAATGCTATACAGTGGTGGGTGAGCGGTGTACCACTATTCCCAGCAGCGACACAGAGTGGCAGTAAACACAATGCTATACAGTGGTGGGTGAGCGGTGTACACAGAGTGGCAGTAAACACAATGCTATATAGTGTGGGTGAGCGGTGTACTACTGTTCCCAGCAGCGACACAATGACTGGGGGGACCCTGGCTAGCCTGGCTGGAGAGAGAACTACCCTGCCTGCCTACCAAAGCTAAACCCACAGACAAATGGCGGAGAAATGACGTGGTTCGGGTATTTATTTACCTGAACCACGTGACCCGTTCGGCCAATCAGAGCGCGTTCGGGTCCGAACCACGTGACCCGTTCGGCCAATCACAGCGCTAGCCGAACGTTCGGGGAACGTTCGGCCATGCGCTCTTAGTTCGGCCATGTGGCCGAACGGTTTGGTCGAACACCATCAGGTGTTCGGCCGAACTCGAACATCACCCGAACAGGGTGATGTTCTGCAGAACCCGAACAGTGGCGAACACTGTTCGCCCAACACTAGTAGGAGCAGTCTATGGCTCCCCTGCAGTGGGCAGAAAGGCGGGCGTATTAATCCTAATCAGCCGACGTTTAGAGCATAAAGTACTAAGCCAGTGGCATGACACAGAGGGTAGAAGATCAGTGCTGCAGCTCCAGTTACAGGGTGAAAAGATCGTAATTTATAATGTCTATGCCCCAAACCAAGACCAAGGGCCTTTCTATGTAGCATTACAGAACCAAATCCCGCGGGAAGACTCCGCTGCCATAATCCTGGGAGGTGACTAGAATACAGTGCCAGACTTTTGGGAAGATAGGAGTGTCAGAAATCGCGGAAGAGCCGCCACCATGAGTCAGCGGCAGGTGGCTCTTTCCGCGCACGATGTGGCAAAGCACGGGGAGGCAGCCGCCTCCACTCAGTCCTTTGTTTGTCTGCACTGTTCTGATGAAGGGGACCCTTTGTGGCCCCGAAACAATTGTTAACTTTGGTGTTGACATGTGATTCATTAAATCTTGCTCATTGAGAAGCTGGTGTGCTGATCAACCTTTCTACTTCTTGGATTCCACTCAGTCTGAGGCGGCTGTCCCCGTGCAGGGCATGGCGGAGCGTGGAATAACCGCCGCGTCGGATGCGGCGGTTAGCGCGCATGTCCCCGCTGCGAAGACACCGCAGAGCGGGGTTGCTGTGGCTGGGACTCGTAGTCCCTTCAGGTTTAGAAGGACGCGCGTGCGCGCGGAAAGGCAGGTCCTATATAGCAGCCAGAAGTGAGTCAGCTGACCAGGCTGGTCAGCTGACTCTGGCTCCACTCCTCTTTGGTCCAGCACTTAGGGAGGTGCTGGGAAGATGTTTGTGTATATATACTGCTAGCTGGTCATTTCTCTGGTGTCTGGCGTTGCGATCACATACGTGGGAGCACCCAGATCCGTAGTCAGATCCGCAAGTGTGCCGGAACCAGCTGGAGCTGTAATCCTACACTTAGCTAGTTTCTGTTGATAGCTTAAAGTACTAGTTTGATTGTGATTATCTGTTATGACCTTTTGCCTGCCTGACTATCCTCCTGAACTCTGATCTTGTACCTCGATATTTCTGATACTCTGTTGCCGAACCCCGGCTCGTCCTAAGACCCTGCTTCTGCCTCCTGATCTTGTACCTCGATATATCTGATACCCTGTTGCCGACCCCTGCCTGTACTTAGACTCCGCCTTTGCCTCCTGATCTTGTACTTTATCTGTCCGTGTGTGTACGACCTGGCTTGTCCGACCTTCGAGAACCGACCTTACTGTTAGAGGCGGTTCCCCGTTCTGTTAGTGACACTTCGGACTTCCTCCAGAGGGTTACTTTCAGACAATCCTTCCTACTGTCAGCCTGACTCCTCCCGTCTTGGAGAGTCCAGTTCTGCGGAAGGAATCCGTGCAGTACTCTTGACTGCGCTGAGGCTTTGTCCTCAAAGTGTTACTGTTACACCAAAACACTACACTCTACTCAGGTGAACAGAGGTTAGCTGGTATAGATTATCGGTGATACTGCAGATCACTTATAATCTGGTATACATCTGTATTCCCAGTGATACTGCAGATCACCGGTAATCAGATCCTCTCTGTGCTTCACCGATCGTTACAGAACGCCAGACCAAAAAAACAGATGGACGCACGCACTGACCCTCTGACTGTGCTTGCCACTTCGGTGGATAGCATTCATCAAGCACTGGGCCAGCACAAAGCTTTAATTGATGCTCTATCAGGCTCTGTGTGAACCCTCCAGACGTCAGTTGATTCGGTACGATCCCCTCCTAGTGATGACATACGTATGCCCGTACCTGATAAATTTTCCGGCCACAAGTCTGACTTTCGGAATTTTAAGAGTAGAGTGCTATCATATTTCGAGTTGAGACCCCGATCCTCGGGAACTGAGACCCAACGGGTCATATTTATTAAAACTTTGTTAACTGGTGACTCCCAGTCCTGGGCATACAATCTGCCCCCCACAGATACAGCTCTGACCTCGGTAGAGGAATTCTTTAAAGCCATGGCAGTAATATACGACGACCCAGACCTTGATGCAACCTCTGAGCCGAAGCTCAAACTTTTGCGGCAAGGCAAAGGCTCGGTCGAAGATTACGCAGCAGAATTTCGTCGGTGGTCAGTTACGGCCATGTTTGATACCTATGCTTTGTTCTTGTTGGATTATTTCCTGTCTGTGCTGTCGGATGAGGTCTCCGATCTAATGTTAAGCCAACCCGAGCCCAAAACAGTCGATGAGGCCATCTCATCGGCCATTCGAATCGACCGTAGGCTACGTCATCAAAGACAGACTAGGGGCAGTCATCGGGTCAGGGTAACATCTTACGCAGCACCTCCCGCAGCACCCCTGGTATCTCCGTCTTCTTCGGTCTCATCATCTCCAGTCATGCCTCCACCTGAACCGATGCAGATCAGTCGGTCTAAGCTGACCCAAGTGGAGAGAAGACGGAGAATGACGGAACAGTTATGTTTGTACTGTGGTGAAGGGGGGCATAGGGTACGAGACTGCCCCATTAAGCCGGATAAGAATAAGCCGGGAAACGCTACCGCCTAGGAGTTGTAAGGGGTGACACCCTGGGTGCCCAACTCACACCCCTAAAAGAAAAACGTTTGCTCCTTCCTTGTACGATTACGTGGGGGGACAAATCTGAAGCCACGGAGGCCTTTGTTGACTCAGGCTCAGGGCCGGATTACCGACCAGGCAACAAAAGCAGTCGCTTGGGGCCCCATTCAGAGTCAAAGGGGCCCCATCAGCACATAAACCAGCCCTTGCCATCCTGTCAGCGGTGGCTGGATGGTATAATGGTTAAAGGGACTCTGAGCAGTGCAGTAACTATGGAAAGATGCATATCATTTTAAAGGGGAACTGAAGAGAGAGGTATATGGAGGCTGTCATGTTTATTTCCTTTTAATCAATACCAGTTGCCTGGCAGCCCTGCTGGTCTATTTCTCTGCAGTAGTATCTGATTAAAACCAGAAACAAGCATGCAGCTAGTCTTGTCAGATCAGACTTATAAGTCTGAACCACTGAAACACCTGATCTGCTGCATGCTTCTTCAGGGGCGATGGCTAATAGTATTAGAGGCAGAGGATCAGCAGGGCTGCCAGGCAACTGGTATTAATTAAAAGGAAATAAACATGACAGCCTCCATATACCTCTCTCTTCAGTTCCCCTTTAAAGCTCTTTTTCTCCTCTTTCCAATGATATATAAATGGCTGCTCTATGCCTTTTAGTTTTCGATATTTTCGCGATCGAAATCACGACCACAGGACGACTTTTCTCCAAAGTTGGCAGCTCGATTCAGCACAATGCAATGAAATATAAGGAACCCAGGGGGATATAATTACAAACATCATGCTGGTAGGTGTGAGGATGTAATGAATTAGTTGTGGGTATGCTTAAAGGCATATCCATAGGCACTGCTTGGAGTCCCTTTAAGGGCTCTGCCGCTGACACAGGAGACCAGGGTTCGGATCTCAGCTCTGCCTGTTCAGTAAGCCAGCACCTATTCAGTAGGAGACCGTAGGCAAGTCTCTCTAACACTGCTACTGCCTATAGGGCGCGTCCTAGTTGCTGCAGCTTTGGCGCTTTGAGTCCACCAGGAGAAAAGCGCGATATAAATGTTATTTGTCTTGTCTTGTCAAATGATGCCGTGCGCTGCTGATTGTCTTCAGAGCCAGGCTCTCCTCCTAGGTCCCCCTCCTGCTACTGTGCGCTCTGCCGCTGCCCACTCCACCCTCCCTTCCCACAGAGAACCACAGCTGCAGCAAGAATGATAGCAGCAGATGGCAAACGCTCACTCACCTATCCATGATCCAAGCGATAGAGATCCCGTCATCTGAAACCCATCTTTCTCTTCTACAGTGTAGCCGCTCGCTCTGAACTTCCTGATTCTCAGATCAGACAGGAAGTAGGAAGTAGTAATAGTAGTAGTAACAGAACGGCAGCACTCTAGAGGAGACAGATTGGCTCCGGATGACGGGACCTCTATTGCTTGGATCGCAATAGGTGAATGTGATTCATCTGGTGCTGTCATTCTCCCCCACTGCGGCTGCCTTCTCTGCTGGACTATCGTATTCACTGGGATGGAGGCTGCATGGTGGCTGTCTAGTTTGGGAGGAAATTGGTTGTTCGGTGGTGGGAGTGGTTATGTAATTCTGTCTGGGGAACGGCTTCCGGTTTGGCGGTGTCCAGAGCTTTCTGCTATTGCCAGGCTGGAGATGCAGGGGGAAAGTGCTGCTGCTGTGATATCTGGCGCCCTCTTCACAGGGGTGCCCCAGCCCCTGAGTGCAAATGTCCCAGCCATTCATCTCTCACTCTGCATTTTGCCGCTGCTATTCCCTGCATTGTGCACCCACAGAGGAAAGCGTGCTGTTGCCCATAGCAACCAGTAGCTCGGCTGCCTGGTGTGTGCGGCATATTGCTGTTCAGCTGCATCTTCTGATTCTATTACGACATGATGGGGGGGCCCAAATCAGTTACTTTGCTTAGGGACCCATTTAGCCTTAATCCGGCTCTGCTCAGGCTCCGCAGCTAACTTTATGAGTTTAGAGTTTGCAGAGAAATTGGGCATTCCACTCACCCCAGTAAAACCACCTATCCAGGTTACTGCTGTGGACGACTCCCCACTACAAAGGGACCGTCCACTGTCTCAGACACCAGAGGTGGAGGTCATTATTGGGGTCCTGCACAAGGAGGGTTTAAGTTTTTTTGTGTTACATATGTCTACCTCCACAATTGTCCTAGGTATGCCCTGGCTGCAGCTCCATTCGCCGCAGATTAATTGGGCTACAGGACAATTAACCAGTTGGTCGGACTTTTGTTCCCAGCAGTGTCTAGGGAAAGTGACATTAGGTCAGACCAAGATTCACGTGGAGGGTGTTCCCGAGGAATATTCTGAATTTTCAGATGTATTTTGTCCCAAGGCTGCTGATCAGTTACCTCCTCATCGCCCTTTCGATTGCCCCATTGATCTCCGTGCTGGTTGTATGCCCCCTAGGGGTCACCTGTATAACTTGTCCGGACCAGAGAAGATGGCTATGCTGGAGTACATTCGTGATAACTTGGCCAAGGGGTTCATTTGGCCCTCCCGGTCGCCTGCTGGGGCCGGTTTCTTTTTTGTTAAGAAAAAAGACGGAGGTCTTCGACCTTGTATCGATTACCGGGTCTCAATAAAATCACGGTGAAAAATCGCTATCCATTACCATTGATAGACGACTTATTCACGCAGGTCACAAACGCAAAGATCTTCTCTAAATTGGATCTGAGGGGTGCATACAACCTGATCCGCATTAGAAAGGGCGATGAATGGAAGGCGGCCTTCAACACACCCGACGGGCATTACGAGTACTTAGTGATGCCCTTCGGGTTGTGCAATGCGCCAGCCGTCTTCCAGGAATTAATCAATGAGGTATTCAGGGAGGTATTGGGTAGATTCGTGCTGGTATACCTTGATGATATACTAATCTATTCCAATAACCTCTCCGAGCACAGGGTCCATGTTAAGTTTGTGTTGAACAAATTAAGACAAAATATGCTTTATGCTAAAGTGGAAAAATGTATTTTCGAGGTGACCACTGTCACGTTCCTAGGGTATGTAATTTCCACCTCGGGCCTGTCAATGGATCCTGCCAAGGTCACAGTCGTGTTGGAATGGCCACAGCCAGTGGGTTTGAAGGCCCTACAGAGATTTTTAGGTTTTGCGAACTACTACAGGAGGTTCATTAAGGGGTACTCCACGATAGTTACCCCCCTTACCAGTCTTACGAAAAAGGGGGCAGATACCAGCCACTGGTCCCCTGAGGCCGTGGCAGCCTTTTCTCACTTGAAGAAATTATTTTGCCCAGCGCCTATTTTGAGGCATGTGGACACGTCCTTTCCCTTTATTGTGGAGGTTGATGCCTCGGAGGTTGGGGTGGGGGCGGTGCTGTCTCAACGGTCAGGGTTGCAGGGCAGATTACATCCGTGCGCTTACTTTTCCCGTAGGTTTTCACCCGCAGAAAAAAATTACGATATAGGCAACCGGGAACTTCTGGCCATTAAATTGGCGTTTGAGGAATGGCGCCATTGGTTAGAGGGGGCAGAACACACGATCACAGTTTTCACTGACCACAAGAACTTGGAATACATCGAGGGGGCTAAGAGACTAAGTCCCCGTCAGGCCCGTTGGTCTTTATTTTTTACGAGGTTCAGGTTTATAATCATGTACACTCCAGGCAGCAAAAACATCAAGGCAGATGCCCTCTCCAGATGTTTCGAACCAGAGACAGCACAGCCCCCCGCTCCTGAGTCCATCATCCCGCAGAGACTAGTGTTAGCAGCCACGGAGACCTGGGAGGATTGGACAGAGGTTTTGGGTCCCTTTCAGCAGGATGTTCCTGAGGGAAAACCTGAGGGGGTCATGTTTATCCCACTGCCATTTCGTTTACAAGTTCTGCAACTGTTTCACGCCCATAAGAATGCTGGTCATCCTGGAGCTGCCAGAACGCAGGATCTGATTGCCAGGTGTGCTTGGTGGCCTTCTTTGGCAACAGATTGCAAGAAGTATGTCAGGGAGTGTGCGGTATGTGCCAAGAGTAAACCCTCCCGGCTGGCACCTGTAGGAAGGTTGCAGCCTTTGCCCACCCCGAGTGAGCCATGGACCCACCTGTCCATGGATTTTGTGGGGGAATTGCCCAGGTCTGAAGGTATGTCGGTCATTTGGGTGGTAGTCGACCGTTTTAGCAAAACGGCCCGTTTTGTGCCCCTGAAAGGACTCCCCTCGGCTCAGGAACTGGCCGAATTGTTCATCATTCACGTCTTCCGGCTGCATGGCATTCCGGAACACATTGTGTCAGATAGGGGAGTCCAATTCGTGTCTGGATTCTGGAGGGCATTTTGCCACCAAATGGGCATGAAATTGTCCTTCTCGTCAGGCTACCACCCACAGACTAATGGGCAGACTGAACGGATTAATCAGTCTTTGGAGCAATTCCTAAGATGTTACGTTGCGGAGGCACAGAGTGACTGGGTAAAATTTCTGCCCTTCGCAGAATTCGCACAAAATAATTTGAAGAGTTCTTCTTCTGGTTTCTCTCCGTTCCAGATTGTGACAGGGAGGTCGCCCAAATTCTCCCCTTTTCCAGTTGTCTCTTCTCCATTTCCAGCACTGGAGGATTGGCAGAGGTCACTCAGGGACAATTGGGGAATTGTTAAGGGGAACTTGCAGAAGGCGTTCCAGAGTCAGAAGGGTCAAGCGGACAAGAGACGGTCCGTGGAATGGAAGTTTCAGCCAGGGGATTTAGTCTGGGTGTCCACACGTCACTTGACCTTGAAGCAGCCATCTGCCAAACTGGGCCCCAGGTTTGTGGGTCCATTTTCCGTGACTAAAAGAATCAACAACGTCACTTACGCCATTGACCTTCCTGCCAGCATGCGGGGCGTAAGGTTGTTTCACGTGTCCCTACTCAAACCTACGGTTCATGTGGGTCCTACTCCTCCTCCTCCTGTGATGGTGGAGGACCAACCTGAGTACGAGGTGGAGAAAATATTAGATTCACGCATTGTACAGAACTCGGTACAATATTTAGTGCATTGGAAAGGGTACGACATTGAGGAGAGACAATGGGTACCAGGGAGTCGCATGCATGCAAATGAATTAAGGGAAGAGTTTCATGCCTTACATCCAGAAAAGCCTGGAAGGAGCTGTCCGGAGTCCACTCCTCGGGGGGGGGGGGGGTTAGTGTCAGAAATCACGGAAGAGCCGCCGCCATGAGTCAGCGGCAGGCGGCTCTTTCCGCGCACGATGTGGCAAAGCACGGGGAGGCAGCCGCCTCCACACAGTCTGAGGCGGCTGTTCCCGTGCAGGGCATGGCGGAGCGCAGAATAACCGCCGCGTCGGAGACACCGCAGAGCGGGGCTGCTGTGGCTGGGACTCGTAGTCCCTTCAGGTTTAGAAGGACGCGCGTGCGCGCGGAAAGGCAGGTCCTATATAGCAGCCAGAAGTGAGTCAGCTGACCAGGCTGGTCAGCTGACTCTGGCTCCACTCCTCATTGGTCCAGCACTTAGGGAGGTGCTGGGAAGATGTTTGTGTATATATACTGCTAGCTGGTCATTTCTCTGGTGTTTGGCGTTGCGATCACATACGTGGGAGCACCCAGATCCGTAGTCAGATCCGCAAGTGTGCCGGGACCAGCTGGAGCTGTAATCCTACACTTAGCTAGTTTCTGTTGATAGCTTAAAGTACTAGTTTGATTGTGATTATCTGTTATGACCTTTTGCCTGCCTGACTATCCTCCTGAACTCTGATCTTGTACCTCGATATTTCTGATACTCTGTTGCCGAACCCCGGCTCGTCCTAAGACCCTGCTTCTGCCTCCTGATCTTGTACCTCGATATATCTGATACCCTGTTGCCGACCCCTGCCTGTACTTAGACTCCGCCTTTGCCTCCTGATCTTGTACTTTTTCTGTCCGTGTGTGTACGACCTGGCTTGTCCGACCTCGAGAACCGACCTTACTGTTAGAGGCGGTTCCCCGTTCTGTTAGTGACACTTCCTCCAGAGGGTTACTTTCAGACAATCCTTCCTACTGTCAGCCTGACTCCTCCCGTCTTGGAGATTCCAGGTCTGCGGAAGGAATCCGTGCAGTACTCCTGACTGCGCTGAGGCTTTGTCCTCAAAGTGTTACTGTTACACCAAAACACTACACTCTACTCAGGTGAACAGAGGTTAGCTGGTATATCGGATTATCGGTGATACTGCAGATCACTTATAATCTGGTATACATCTGTATTCCCAGTGATACTGCAGATCACCGGTAATCAGATCCTCTCTGTGCTTCACCGATCGTTACAAGGAGCCACCCAAAACGTTCATTGCGTAATAGAGAAGATTTTTGCAACCGTTACTAGACTCCTGTGGCTTAATAGACGCATGGAGACACACCCATCCTCTTGACCATGAATACACCCTTTATTCCCCAAAACATAAAACCTTTTCAAGACTTGATGTCTTCTTAAAGAGCCTCCGTAACAAAAATTGCATCCTGTTTTTTATCATTCTACAAGTTCCAAAAGCTATTCTAATGTGTTCTGGCTGACTGCAGCACTTTCTGCTATCACAGTCTATGTAATAAATCAATGTATCTTTCCCCTGTCAGACTTGTCGGCCTGTGTCTGGAAGGCTGCCAAGTTCTTCAGTGTTGTGGTTCTGCTATGAATTCGCCCTTTCAGGCCCCTCTATGCACACTGCCTGTGTATTATTTAGATTAGGGCAGCTTCTCTCTTCTCTCTTATCTTTTACAAGCTGGATAAATCGTCCTCTGAGCTGGCTGGGCTTTCACATACTGAGGAAATTCAGACAAGGGCAAAGCTGTTTGCAGGAAGAAAAGAGCAGGCTGAAACTTCAGTGCATGAGAGATGCAGGGGGAAAGAAATACACAAATGATCTCTTGAGATTCAAAAGGAAGGATGTATACAGCCTGCTTGTGTATGGATGTATTTTCTATGTGTGGACATACTGTACATCAACCTACTTCCTGTTTTGGTGGCCATTTTGTTTGTTTATAAACAAACTTTTTAAAACTGTTTTTAACCACTTTTAATGCGGCGGGGAGCGGCGAAATTGTGACAGAGGGTAATAGGAGATGTCCCCTAACGCACTGGTATGTTTACATTTCTGCGATTTTAACAATACAGATTCTCTTTAACTCATATCACCCTTAAATATAGGATAGTAAAAACTTCAATAGAAGACCTAGTAATATCTGACCATTCTCCAGTCCTATTAGAACTGGAGGACTACCAACCAAGAGGCACAGGTATCCTATGGCGCTTTCCCATTAAATTTTATGGCAACGAAGACTTTGAAGAGAAAATGAAAATGTGGTGGCAGGAATATGCTAGTGATAACAAGGAGCATTCGACCAACCCGATCTTATATTGGGAAGCAGCTAAAGCGGTTCTCCAAAGCAGGATCACTTCATATGTGGCCGCCAGAAAGAGAACAGCCCATGAGAAATACCAGGCAGAAATGACCAAAGTCAGAGAAAAATATAAAACATATCTACGGCACCCTAACAATCTAAATAGGGAAGCATGGCTAGACACTAAGCGCAAGGGCGATCTGTGGTTTAAACTACAAGCAGATCTTCAGAAACCATACACAGCACTTACTTTCCATAAGTTTGGCGAAAAATCAGGAAAATTATTAGCAAATATCGCCAGACAGAAGAGACTAGCACAGGAACCACGACAAATGAAAAATAAACAAGGGACGTACACTAGCGATAGAGCAGACATAAATAAATTGTTCCGGGATCACTTCGCAGATTTTTACAAATCAAAATTAATAAACCCTTCTAACATAGCCAATGCACTGGCAGATTTGCCGCTGCGCAGATTGACCCTGGAACAAATTGAAGATCTAAATAGAACTATACCTACACAGGAAGTCAAAGAGGCCATAAAAAACCTTTCAAATAAGAAAACACCAGGGCCAGACGGCTTAATAGCCAAATTTTTCAAGATCCTCCAGCTGGAAATAGGTGAACCTCTCACAAATGTATATAACAAAATCTTAGCTGAGTCTAGTTACCCTGAAATGGGGAACATGGCATACATAAAATTCCTACCAAAAGAAAGAAAAGACTTGAGTGATGTAGGGGCATATAGACCTATCTCACTGCTAAACCAAGATGTTAAAATACTGTCTAAAATTCTGGCTGACAGGTTGTCCTGCGTAATGCCCTGCTTAATACACGAAAGCCAAGTAGGCTTCATAAAAGGTAGATCCGGAGTCACTAATATACGAAGAGTTCTGACCTTGTTGGAACATGCCCGAGCTTACCCAGATACCTTCAAATCATCAGCAATTTTGATGTTGGATGCCGAAAAGGCTTTCGACAACGTGGAGTGGGATTGGCTGCAGGGGGTTATGGACAATATGGGTACTTTTATGAATGCAATTAGAGCAATGTACAAAGAACCAAAAGCATGCATAGCAACCACAGGATTTGTGTCGGCTCCCTTTTTAATACAAAAAGGCGTAAGGCAAGGATGCCCACTATCCCCCTTACTATTTAATATTGCCCTAGAACCCTTGGCAATGACCTTACGAGCACATATAACTGGCATCAAAATAGAAGAAGTGCAGGCACAACAGGCAATCTTCGTAGATGACTTACTGCTGTTCTTAAGGGACCCTCGTTCACAGATGTCCCAGGTCTTTCGGATTCTTCAAGAGTTTGAGAAACTATCAGGCCTCAAAATAAATAAAGAAAAATGCGAACTCATGCCACTATCTAAACGGGCAAATGTGCAAACGTGGGCAGGACTAGGGGTAAAACTATCCAACACTTACATTAAATACCTGGGAATCAAGATACCAAGGGATCCTACCCAACTCTACGCCCTAAACTATACCCCGCTTTTTAGTCAGATTATAGCACAAATAGAAAGATGGAGCACGCTGCCCCTGGGAATAGCAGGTAGAGTAGCTCTTATAAAAATGTCCACAATGGGGAGACTCCTGTACCCCCTGCAGACAATCCCGCTCCTCTTACGCCATAAGGATGTCAAACTCATTGAGATAGCATTCAAAAAATTCATCTGGAGAGGAAAAAAGCCCAGGATAGCACTAACAAAACTGCAACTCCCCAAAGATTTGGGTGGTCTAAATTTTCCAAACCTGCGGAGATACAACCTGTCAGCCTTACTGAGACATGTCCAAGATTGGGTTAAGGGGACGAGTAGGTTTTCAAACACCACACTAGAGACAGAAATAGCCAAGCCCTGGTCCCTACTTGGCCTCCTGCACTCAAAACTAGCTGAAATACCCATACGTCTGAAACAAAATGTAATATTCCGCGATACAATGATAACCTGGAAGAGTGTACGCAAGCTGCTAAAACTGCCTTATCGCGTATCAAAATACATGCCCATCTGGGGAAATCCTCATTATCCTGCTAGCACTTCCCAAAAGCAATTCTCAAATTGGGATCAAAAAGGGGTGTCCAAACTAGGAAATGTACTAATTATAGCGACGGGAAAATGGTTCACATTCAATGAGCTTAGAGCCAAATATGGCATAAATAAAAATGATTTTCTCCCATACATGCAAATCAAATCACTGGTTCGGTCCCATATAATACATATAGAAAATATAGCCTTGCCGGATGCATTTGACAACTTAATTAACCCAGGAGGTCCGATACGCTCCCTAGCAAAATTCAACGTGAGTTTAAGCAGAAATGAGGAGACCAGGGATATTAAATCCACCTACAAAGCATGGAGAAAAGACTTTAATGAGGAAACTATTGAGGAACATATTATCCAGGGGTTTAATACTTTTAGAGACAATATCGAAAATGAAGTACATAGAACCTCACACCTAATGTTTATACACAGAGCAAAATATGCTTTTAACATGAAATATCGTAATCCCCCTAGCTACTATGTTCCTGCCTGTCCAAAGGGCAAATTTCCAGATGCAGGTTTGATTCATTGTGTGTGGGAGTGTTTTGTAGTAGACCATTTCTGGACTAGAGTTATCTCATATGCGAATGCTATCTGTGAGAAAACCGTACTCAAAGATGCGAAACTATGCTTGTTCAACTATCATAGCGGAGAAGGAGATAATGGCAGCACCAAACCATCTGCACTATATCATATCATCCTAGCAGCAGCTAGAAGAGTTCTCTTTCAAGTTTGGATATCTCATTGCTAAAAAAGGAACTAGCACAACTTTTCTTAATTGAAAAATTACACACGTTACAAGCAAAAGACAAAAGGACTAAAAGTTTCTTTAAAGTCTGGAAGAAATACATCCAGGGAACCTTTACGCAACCTGAAATTAATCTGCTTATGGGATCTTTTGTCTGGACCAAATGGTATCTGTTAGAGCAGATAGGAGGAACTCTAGGAAGCCTGGAGTTTAAACCAGCAGAACCAAGCCACACCTCCCGGTCACAACGAGAAAATGCTGAGAATGGCAGGTTTCAGCAAAATAGCCCAACATGAAAACGTTTAGTGTTCCATGTAGACCTTTATTTTAGTCTACTTTAGGATCCAGGAATGTTTTAAATATTCTGCAGCTTAAAAAAATTCACACCAAGAGAGAAGGGGATGGGAGAGGGGGAGGGTCTTCTGAACCTAAGGGTTTAGGGAGGGGGGAGGGGGGATGGGAAGATCCTCTTCCAAGGCTTACCAACAATCATAAATGACCATACAGTGGCTGTCTCAATATATCCACAATATGTTCGGCTGTGTTCCCTGCGTGGAACGGTTGGTCTCAGAGAGCCAACCACTGTAGTTTTCTGTATAAAAATGTTGGAAAAATTGAAATAAAATATTTTTGAAAAAAAAAAAAAATAGCCTAATAAGCGTACTTTGCACGGGGACGGCGCAAAGTTTCACGCGCACCGAATAGCGTGCGATCAGTAACAGCTTTGCCCGTGCAAACTACTTAGCACCCTAGTTTGCACGTGCAAAGCTTTTAGGAGTGCTAACTGTGTTAGCACACTTTAGTGAATCAAGCCCCAAGTGCTCAAGAGGCCACATTGCAATGTTAGGGAGTCTTGCCTTGAACTCCTTACTGACCCTAGCCAGGATTCAAACCCTGGTCCCCCATAGGGTGGCCATCCGTCCGGATTTAGGCCGGACAGTCCGGATTTTGAACTGCTTGTCCTCCTTTTTGGATGCTGGGCTGTGTGGAGGGAGAGAGCGCAGAGAAGAGGGAGCGGTGGGCACAGTGGGAAAGGGGGGACATCTCGCCCCCCCTTTCCTCACCTTTGGGCTCCTCCTTCTTCGCTCTACCCTCTAGAACTAAAGTTTTGGGGTAGCTGGCAGCGGGCGGGGCTTACCTTGCCTCGCTCCAAGCGCTGCGTAGTGATGTCCGGTTCATGAGTCATTTGAGCTGGTTCTTTCCTGTGAGTTTAATGATCCGACTCATCACACTGTGTGCAGCTGCAGTTCCTGTCTCATCCACTGAACTGATTCAGGAAAGAACCGGCTTAAATGACTCATGAACCGGACATCACTACGCAGCGCTTGGAGCGAGGCAAGGTAAGTCCCGCCCGCTGCCAGCTACCCCAAAACTTTAGTTCTAGAGGGTAGAGCGAGGAAGGGGGAGCCCAAAGGTGAGGAAAGGGGGGGGAGATGTCCCCCCTTTCCTACTGCTGTACAGGGTACACAGAATTACCTTCTGCTGCCACTCTGCCACCAGCTATTACGTCAAACAATAGCTGCTCACATTACTCCTCCATTCCTTCTGCTGCTGCTGCTGTCGGTCTGTGTTTCCCACTGCCAGGGTACACAGAATTACATTCTGCTGCCACTCTGCCACCAGCTATTACGTCAAACAATAGCTATATATCTGTGTAATTGGTTGTACAAACAAAACCAAAAAACCATAAAAAAAAAAAAAAAAGTTTAATTTTTCTGAGGTGCCCGGGTTGAAAACTGTGTTGTCCCAGTTGTGTATTGGACACGATGTGGGCTGCACGACCGCTGTCTGGGACCTCCTGTTGTGTTTATTTACAGCCCTGGTATCACCGCTAGGTACCAGGGCTATTATGTCACGCTGCCTGCCTCATTGACTGCCTGCTGCCACACACTCATCCTCCTCCTCCTGCTGCTGAATTTACCTCCTGCTGTCTGTGTGTTTCCACTGCCAGGGAGCACATACAATGGCGCTTCCAACATGCGTGCGCCACCAGCTATTTGTTACGCTCAAAAATAGCTGCATTTCTGTAAAAAAAAAATTGAAAAGAGAAATAAGTGAAGAAGAAGACGATATAGAAGAAGATGAAGAAGATGAAGAAGAAGAAGATGAAGAAGAAGAAGATGAAGAAGAAGAAGAAGAAGGAGAAGAAGAAGAAGATGAAGAAGAAGAAAATGAAGAAGAAGATGAAGAAGATGAAGAAGAAGAAGATGAAGAAGAAGAAGAAGAAGGAGAAGAAGAAGAAGATGAAGAAGAAGAAGAAGATGAAGAAGAAGAAGAAGAAGATGAAGAAGATGAAGAAGAAGAAGAAGAAGATGAAGAAGAAGATGAAGAAGATGAAGAAGAAGAAGAAGAAGAAGAAGAAGATGAAGAAGATGAAGAAGATGAAGAAGATGAAGAAGATGAAGAAGATGAAGATGAAGAAGATGCAGAAGAAGATGAAGAAGAAGAAGATGAAGAAGATGAAGAAGATGAAGAAGAAGAAGAAGAAGATGATGATGAAGAAGATGAAGAAGATGATGATGATGAAGAAGATGAAGAAGAAGAAGATGAAGAAGAAGAAGAAGAAGAAGACAATATAGAAGAAGAAGAAGATATAGAAGAAGATATAGAAGAAGAAGATATAGAAGAAGAAGATATAGAAGAAGAAGAAGATAGAAGATAAAGAAGAAGAAGAAGAAGAAGAAGAAGTATATACAGTACTGAACAAAATTCTGGACACAACTTCTCTTTTCACCTTTTTTTTTTTAAAGGAACATCCCCACATAATCACTTGCTGTTGTTACTTGGAAAAAAAGATGTTTCTTGCATCATTCACCCTCAAAACAAGTGTTGGAAGCTATTTAAGGCCAATTCGAATAGTCAGCTCGAATAATGAGCTCGAATACCGACTCGAATAGTGAGCTCGAAGTCCGAGGTCGAATCGAATAGTAAAAATTATTCGACTTGAATATTCGACTGACCTCGAATAATTTACTATTCGAATTCGACCAAGCTCGAATTTTAAAAAGGGGTATTTGAGCACCACTACCCCAGAGTCCATCTCAAAATGTTTGGAGACAGAGCCTTCTGTCATGCTGCCCCTACCCTTTAGAATACCTTGCTACACTGAATCAGGAAACCTCCATCCCCGGATGGCTGCATCTAAATCAAAATTGCAAAGCTACCTGTTTAGTCTGGCATTTATGAACACCTGACAATTTCCTCTGTAACACAGTCCACCCCTCAACTATGTATTGATCTGGGACATATCTATGCACTGTGAGTCCATTGCGAGAAAGGTGGTTTACAAATGTTATCAGGGCCGGCTGCTCATAAGGCGGGGTGAGGCAATTTCCTCAGCCGGCACAGTCGGGGGGGGGCAGCACCCGCCTTGCCGTGGGTGAGGGGGCCACCGAGCTGTAGGGGGTAGCGGCCAGGAAGGGGGTATTGGGCACAGTTGCGGGAAGGGGGGTCCAACCCCCCCTCCCTCACCTGGGTCCCCTGATCTGCACTCCCCCTCCAGCTAGTAAGCGAAGCAGCTTAGTAATACCAGGCAGCAGGTGGGGATGACTCACCTGTTCCGCGTTCCATTGTGCGTTTCACTCTCGTCACTTCCTGCAATGCCCCCCACTGTACTGTAAGTGGGGGACATTGCAGGAAATGACGAGAGTGGAACGCACACTGGAACGCGCTCACTGCCTGATATTACTACGCTGCTGCGCTTAATAGCTGGAGGGGGGGCGCAGATTGGGGGACCCAGGTGAGGAAGGGGGGTGTCTGACCCCCCCTCTCCGCCACTGTGCCTTCTGTCCCACTTCCTGCCTACTACCCCCTCCAGGTTGCCTATTCTGGGGGGTTATTATACTGGGGGCGGTGTCTCACAGGTTTGCCTCAGGCGGTAAAAAGTCTAGAACCGGCCCTGGCTGTACCTACTGCTCTCCCTTCACTGAGCTCTCCCCTCCTGCTGGGGGACACCTAGCTACCTATTCTGGGGACGCCTATAGACCTGGCTACATATACTTGGGACACCCAAAGACCTGGCTACCTATTCTGGGGACATTACAGAATCTGATTAAGTGTATTTTGGGGAACCGCTGCCAGATTATGTATGTTAGGGGCACGGCTGCTGCCAGATTTTGCGTATTTTAGGGAACTGCTGCCAGATTATGTATGTTTGGGGGACCACTGCTGCCAGATTATATGTATTTTGGGTGATCCGCTGCCAGGTTTTGCGTATTTTGGGGAACTGCTTTCAAATTATGTGTATGTTGGGGGGAACTGCTGCTGCCACATTGTCTATTTTGGGGGAACCACTGTAGTGTTGGGCGAACACCTGGATGTTCGGGTTCGGGCCGAACAGGCCGAACATGGGCCAGATGTTCGGCATGTTCGGCCCGAACGCCGAACTCAATGGGAGTCAATGGGACCCCCGAACATGCCCATTTTGGGGGCCCTATGGGGTCGCAGGCATAAGGGGGGAGCATGCCCCGGTCGCGGGGGGGGTCGGAAATTCCCCCCACCCCCTCCGCTAGCGCTCCCCCCTCTGCCCGCTTCCCCATACAAAAAGTTTAAATCAAGTTCAATAGTACCTGGGCTGGTGGCATTGGCTGGCAGTGGAGTGAGGAGGAGGAGGAGTCCGAATAGCAGAGTGACGTTGAGGCCGGGCAGCGGGCGGTTCAGCGCTAGTACCCTTGTGGTACTTCCGCCCTTTCTCTGACCTCACGTCCTCTGCGTGATGACGCATACGAGGGTACGCGTGATGCGTACCCTCGTATGCAGAGGACGTGAGGTCAGAGAAAGGGCGGAAGTACCACAAGGGTACTAGCGCTGAACCGCCCGCTGCCCGGCCTCAACGTCACTCTGCTACTCGGACTCCTCCTCCTCCTCACTCCACTGCCAGCCAATGCCACCAGCCCAGGTACACTACTATTGAACTTGATTTAAACTTTTTTTATGGGGAAGCGGGCAGAGGGGGGAGCGCTAGCGGAGGGGGTGGGGGGAATTTCCGCCCCCCCCCGCGATCGGGGCATGCTCCCCCCTTATGCCTGCGACCCCATAGGGGGGCCGTATTGCGGCCTGTTCAGCCGAACAGGGCCCTGTTCGCCCGAACAGGGGCCCTGTTCGGCCCTGTTCGGGGGCATACAGAAGTTCGGGGCGAACCCGAACTTAAAAGGCCGAACACCATCAGGTGTTCGGCCGAACTCGAACATCACCCGAACAGGGTGATGTTCTGCAGAACCCGAACAGTGGCGAACACTGTTCGCCCAACACTAAACCACTGCCATATTATCTGTATTTTGGAGGAACTTCTACCAGATTACGTGTCTTTTTGGTGAAATGCTGTCAGATTACATCTATTTTTGGGGGCTACATTATGGCAGAGCTCAAACTTCCCAGGCAGACCATTTACACCACTGCTAAGGTCATGTATATTTGGCCCCACCCATGACCACACCCACTTTATGCTTGGCCACGCCCATTTTGGCACGCTCAGTACGGTTGTCCTCCTTTTCAGGGTGTGATGTCCTCCTTTTTGGGGTTCTGCAAGTGGCCACCCTAGTCCCCCATGTCAAAGGCGGAGCCCTTAACCAGTACACTATCCAGCCACTAAACAATCTAATGTGCTTTCAATTATGCCAGGCATTAAAAATTACGAGTATGTACTGAAATAAACGATGCATTAATAATGAATGAAGAAATCAAATATTGAATAATGAATAAATCAATCAAACATTGCACTTATATTCTGTCATGTAAAATAAAATAAAAAAACAAATTAAAATGAAGGAGTGAGAAATATCCCCTAATATTTCTGAAGAAAAGTGGATCCTTGTTGATCCATGTTGCTTTCACATGTACAGTACAGATACACTTATCTTTGGAAGCACTCTGAACCATGGATGAGCTCCGAATGGATTCCGTCTGAAATCATTTGGCATCCAAATGTTAATTAGTGCACCTGAGCGGGTGGGTGAGGAAGGGTTAACTTCCTGGGCTTCCATCTTCTTTAATCGGCTTCTAATTGGATCCCATGTCACGTTCCAAGTCGCGTCACCTGACTACCACGCTTCCTCCTTCCTGGTTGAAGGAGGAAGCGTGATGGTCATGTGACGCGACTTGGAATGTGACGTGGGACGCAATTAGAAGTGGATTAAAGAAGACGGAAGCCTACGTAAGTTAAGTTAACCCTTCCTCAGCCACCCGCTCAGGTGCACTAATTAACGTTTGGACTCTGAATGATTTTGAGTCGAAATCCATCCGGAGCTCATCCCTGCTCTGGACCCTAGTACTTTCGAAACCTGCTGAGGAGTACAGAAGGAGCGTAGATTAAACCGAGTCAGCGGTGGAATGAGTGTATGCAGCAAGGACTGGGCAGGCCCTATGGGATCCGTAGCCTTCTCTTCCCACAGAAAAAAAAATGGTGTTGTTTTTATTTTGTATTTAAAGAGGAACTGTAGTGAAAATAACCTAATGAATAAAATTACGTATTATTACAATACTAGTAGATCCAAGCCCGTTTAAAAACGGGCTCTAGGTCTTTTTCCGGCGGCCGCAGCCACCAGTGCGCATGCGTGCGCATGTGCGCGCACTCAACCGCCGCACACCGAGTGCGTGCCCATCACAGGCGCCCGCCTGCACCCGCCCACCTTGCTTGCCTGCACCCGCCCACCTCGCTCCTCCTCCCAGCTCCCTGGTCCCAGCTGTCCGTTACTGCGCACATGCGCAGTAACAAAAAATCTGGGACACAGGGATGCTGCAAACTGCTGGACGCAGCGACACTTCAGTTTTATTGTATAGGATTTATTTATAGACCAACTGATGACCCAGCGTTGCCCGGGTATGAATGTGGCTGGTGTTGGCTCTGCTCACTTTTTCTAACCCTAACACACAAACAATCAGTGACCAAGTTTGTGAGCTTGGGGTCTTTGGCATCAATAATTTGTATATTCCCATAGAAATTAAACAAATCAGATTGGCTGTTTGTGGCTCCACCCCTCTCCAGCATTTGAACCCCAGTCACCCAAAGACCTACTGTAGCAGGTTTGAGGCATCTGCTATTAACAGTGTAAAATCAACAGGTGGATTTTGATTGGCTATTATAGGCTCCACCCCCTTCCCTGAATATTAATCTCAGTCACCCAGTGACCATCTGGGAAAAGTTTGAGAATCCTACCATTAACAGTGTAAGAAGGGCTGCAGTTTATATTTTCCCAGTGAAATTTGTTTTTGGCTCTGCCTACTTTTTGTAACCTTGACACGGTCACTCAATGACCAAGTTTGTGAGCTTTGGGGTCCTTAGCACCAATCATGTTTATTTTCCCAGTGAAATAAAACAAATCTGATTGGCTCTTTGTGGCTCCACCTCTTTTTCCGAATTTGAACCCCAGTGACCCAATGACCAACTGTACCAGGTTTGAGGCTTGTTCCATTAACAGTGGAAGAATATTAACCCCAGTCATCCAGTGACCAACTGTGCAAAGTTTGAGAACCCTGCTATTAACAGTGAAGAAGGGCTGCAGTTTACATTTTCCCATGGAAATTTGTTTTTGATTCCACCCAGTGTTTGTGACCTTGACACACAGTCACTCAGTGACCAAGTTTGTGAGCTTTCGGGTTCCTGGCATCACAATTGTGTGAATGGAAGCAGTTTATCCGGCAAATACATCTGATTGGCTGTTTGTGGTTCCGCTCCTTTTGTGATTTTGAACCCCAGTCACTTAATGACCTACTGTAGCAGGTTTGAGGTCTCTGCCATTAACAGTGTAAGAATGGCAGCAGTTTCAATGTTCCCCCTGAAAATCAATAGCTGAATTTTGATTGGCTGTTGTAGGCTCCACCTATGTTTCTGAATATTAATCCCAGTCATCCAATGACCAACTGTGTCAAGTTTGAGAACTCTGCCATTACCAGTGTAAGAAAGGCTGCAGTTTATATTTTCCCATGTAAAAAGTTAATTGTTTTGGCTCCGCCCATTACAGTGGTTTGCAAAAGTATTTGGCCCCCTTGAAGTTTTCCACATTTTGTCATATCACTGCCACAAAAATGAATCAATTTTATTGGAATTCCACATGAAAGACCCAATACAAAGTGGTGTACACGTGAGAAGTGGAATGAATATCATACATGATTCCAAACATTTTTTTTACAAATAAACAACTGCAAAGTGGGGTGTGCATAATTATTCAGCCCTCTTTGGTCTGAGTGCAGTCAGTTGCCCATAGACACTGTCTGATGAGTGCTAATGACTAAATAGAGTGCACCTGTGTGTAATCTAATGTCAGTACAAATACAGCTGCTCTGTGCCTGCCTCAGAGGTTGTCTAAGAGAACATTGGGAGCAACAACACCATGAAGTCCAAAGAACACACCAGAAAGGTCAGGGATAAAGTTATTGAGAAATTTAAAGCAGGCTTAGCCTACAAAAAGATTTCCAAAGCCTTGAACATCCCACGGAGCACTGTTCAAGCGATCATTCAGAAATGGAAGGAGTATGGCACAAATGTAAACCTACCAAGACAAGGCCGTCCACCTAAACTCACAGGCCGAACAAGGAGAGCGCTGATCAGAAATGCAGTCAAGAGGCCCATGGTGACTCTGGACGAGCTGCAGAGATCTGCAGCTCAGGTGGGGGAATCTGTCCGTAGGACAACTATTAGTTGTGCACTGCACAAAGTTGGCCTTTATGGAAGAGTGGCAAGAAGTAAGCCATTGTTAACAGAAAAGCATAAGAAATCCCGTTTGCAGTTTTTCACAAGCCATGTTGGGGACACAGCAATCATGTGGAAGAAGGTGCTCATATCAGATGAGACCAAAATGGAACTTTTTGCCAAAATGCAAAACGCTTTGTGTGGCAGAAAACTAACACTGCACATCAATCTGAACACACTATCCCCACTGTAAAATATGATGGTGGCAGCATCATGCTCTGGGGCTGCTTCTCTTCAGCAGGGACAGGGAAGCTGGTCAGAGTTGATGGGAAGATGGATGGAGCCAAATACAGGGCAATCTTTGAAGGAAACCTCTTGGAGTCTGCAAAAGACTTGAGACTGGGGCGGAGGTCTTCAAGCAGGACAACGACTCTAAACATAAAGCCAGGGCAACAATGACATGGTTTAAAACAAAACATATCCATGTGTTAGAATGGACCAGCCAAAGTCCAGGTCTAAATCCAATCAAGAATCTGTGGCAAACGCTGTCCATCTAATCTGACTGAGCTGGATCGGTTTTACAAAGAAGAATGGGCAAGGATTTCAGTCTCTAGATGTGGAAAGCTGGTAGAGACATACCCTAAAAGACTGGCAGCTGTAATTGCAGCAAAAGGTGGTTCTACAAAGTATTGACTCAGGGGGCTGAATAATTACGCACACCCCACTTTGTAGTTATTTTTGGTTTTTTAATGTTTGGAATCATGTATGATATTCATTCCACTTCTCACGTGTACACCACTTTGTATTGGTCTTTCATGTGGAATTCCAATAAAATTGATTCATGTTTGTGGCAGTAATATGACAAAATGTGGAAAACTTCAAGGGGGCCAAATACTTTTGCAAACCACTGTATTTCTAGCCTTGAAATACAGTCACTCAATGACCAAGTTTATGAGCTTTGAGGTCTTTGGCATCAATAAGTTGCGTTTTCCCATTGAAATTAAACAAATCTGATGGGCTGTTTGCAGGGCCAGATTACCGACCAGGCAACAAAAGCAGTCGCTTGGGGCCCCATTCAGAGTCAAAGGGGCCCCATCAGCACATAAATCAGCCCTTGCCATCCTGTCAGCGGTGGCTGGATGGTATAATGGTTAAAGGGACTCTGAGCAGTGCAGGAACTATGGAAAGATGCATATCATTTTAAAGCTCTTTTTCTCCTCTTTCCAATGATATATAAACGGCTGCTCTATGCCTTTTAGTTTTCGATATTTTCGCGATCGAAATCACGACCACAGGACGACTTTTCTCCAAAGTTGGCAGCTCGATTCAGCACAATGCAATGAAATATAAGGAACCCAGGAGGATATAATTACAAACATCATGCTGGTAGGTGTGAGGATGTAATGAATTAGTTGTGGGTATGCTTAAAGGCATATCCACAGGCACTGCTTGGAGTCCCTTTAAGGGCTCTGCCGCTGACACAGGAGACCAGGGTTCGAATCTCAGCTCTGCCTGTTCAGTAAGCCAGCACCTATTCAGTAGGAGACCGTAGGCAAGTCTCTCTAACACTGCTACTGCCTATAGGGCGCGTCCTAGTTGCTGCAGCTCTGGCGCTTTGAGTCCACCAGGAGAAAAGCGCGATATAAATGTTATTTGTCTTGTCTTGTCAAATGATGCCGTGCGCTGCTGATTGTCTTCAGAGCCAGGCTCTCCTCCTAGGTCCCCCTCCTGCTACTGTGCGCTCTGCCGCTGCCCACTCCACCCTCCCTTCCCACAGAGAACCACAGCTGCAGCAAGAATGATAGCAGCAGATGGCAAACGCTCACTCACCTATCCATGATCCAAGCGATAGAGATCCCGTCATCTGAAACCCATCTTTCTCTTCTACAGTGTAGCCGCTCGCTCTGAACTTCCTGATTCTCAGATCAGACAGGAAGTAGTAATAGTAGTAGTAACAGAACGACAGCACTCTAGAGGAGACAGATGGGCTCCGGATGACGGGACCTCTATTGCTTGGATCGCAATAGGTGAATGTGATTCATCTGGTGCTGTCATTCTCCCCCACTGCGGCTGCCTTCTCTGCTGGACTATCGTATTCACTGGGATGGAGGCTGCATGGTGGCTGTCTAGTTTTGGAGGAAATTGGTCGTTCGGTTGTGGGAGTGGTTATGTAATTCTGTCTGGGGAACGGCTTCCGGTTTGGTGGTGTCCAGAGCTTTCTGCTATTGCCAGGCTGGAGATGCAGGGGGAAAGTGCTGCTGCTGTGATATCTGGCGCCCTCTTCACAGGGGTGCCCCAGCCCCTGAGTGCAAATGTCCCAGCCATTCATCTCTCACTCTGCATTTTGCCGCTGCTATTCCCTGCATTGTGCACCCACAGAGGAAAGCGTGCTGTTGCCCATAGCAACCAGTAGCTCGGCTGCCCGGTGTGTGCGGCATATTGCTGTTCAGCTGCATCTTCTGATTCTATTACGACATGATGGGGGGGCCCAAATCAGTTACTTTGCTTAGGGCCCCATTTAGCCTTAATCCGGCTCTGGCTGTTTGTGGCTCTGCCCCCTTTTCTGAATTTGAACCCCAGTGACCCAATGACCCACTATACCAGGCTTGAGGCTTGTGCAATTAACAGTGCAAGAACGGCATCAATTAAATATTACCTTTGAAAATCAACACTTGAATTCGGATTGGCTTTTTTAGGCTCCACCCACTTTTCCTGAATATTAATCCCATTCACCCAGTAACCAACTGTGCAAAGTTTGAGAACCCTGACATTAATAGTGAAGAAGGGCTGCAGTTTACATTTTCCCTGGTGACTTCACCCACTTTTTGTACCCTTGACACACAGTCACTCAATGACCAAGTTTATGAGCTTTGCTTTGGCATTAATAAGTTGCGTTTTCCCATTGAAATTAAACAAATCTGATTGGCTGTTTGTGGCCTGCCACCTTTTCAGAATTTAAACCCCAGTCTCCCAGTGACTGACTGTACCAGATTTGAGGCCTCTGCCATTAAGAGTGTAAGAAATGACATCAATGTAAATATTGCTCTTGAAATTCAATAGGTTAATGTTGATTGGCTGTTGTAGGCTCCACCCACTTTCCTGAATATTAATCCCAGTCATCCAGTGACCAATTGTGTCAAGTTTGAGAACCCTGCCAAAATGAGAATGGCTGAAATCAATCTAACAAATCGTATTGACTATTTGTGGCTCCACCCCCTTTAGTGAATTTTGGACCCCAGTCACCCAGTGACTGACTGTATCAGGTTTGAGGCCCCTGACTTTAACAGTGTAAGAATGGTAGCAATGTAAATATTCCCCTTGAAAATCAATAGGTGAGTTTTGGTAGGCTGTTGTAGGCACCACCTACTTTTCTGAATATTAATTACAGTCACTAAGTGGCCAACTGTGTCAAGTTTGGGAACCCTGCCATTAACAGTATAAGAATGGTTGAAGTTTATATTTCCCCATGTAAAAAATGTAGATGTTGGCGCCACTCACTTTTTATAACCTTGACATACAGTCACTCAATGACCAAGTTTATGAGCTTTGTGGTCCTTGGTATCAATAATTTGTATATTCCCATTGAAATTAAACAAATATGATTGGCTGTTTGTGGTTCTGCCCCCTTTCTGAATTTGTACCTCAGTCACCCAGTGACCAACTGTACCAGGTTTGAGGCATCTGCTATAAACAGTGTAAGAATGGCAGCAACCTAAATATTCCCCTTTAAAATCAACAGGTGAATTTTGATTGGCTGTTGTAGGCTCCACCCACTTTCCTGAATATTAATTCCAGTCACCCAGTGACCAACTGTGCAAAGTTTGAGAACCCTGGCATGAACAGTGTAAGAATGGCTGCAGTTTATATTTTCCCAGTGAAATTTGTTTTGGCTCCACCCACTTTTTGTACCCTTGCCACACACAGTCACTCAATGACCAAGTTTGTGAGCTTTCGGGTCCCTGGTATCAAAAATGGGTGAATGGAAGCAGTTTATCTAGCAAAGAAATCTGATTGGCTGTTTGTGGCACCACCCCCTTTAGTGAATTTGAACCCCAGTGACCAAATGAACAACTGTAGCAGGTTTCAGGCCTTTGCCATTAACAGTGTAAAAATGGCAGCAGTTTAAATAATCCCCTTGAAAATCAATAAGTGCATTTTGATTGGATGTTATAGGCTCCACCCACTTTCCTGAATATTAATCCCAGTCACCCAGTGACCAACTGTGTCAAGTTTGAAAACCCTGCGATTTACAGTCTAAGAATGGCTGCAGTTTACATTTTCCCATTTAAAATGAATGGCTGAAATTTGATTGGCTGTTTTATGCTCCGCCCACTTTTTATGGATTTTTAACCCCGGTCACCAAGTGACCAACTGTGCCAAGTGTGGGGACTCTGGCTTAATTACTGTGAGAATGACAGCCTTTCACATTTTTTTCCATTGACTTGGATGGGTGGAATCTTATTGGCTGTTTTTTGCTCCGCCCAGGTGTGCATGGGGGGACGCGAGACCCCCAGAACATATCATCCCAGGTAGTAAGGGATTCGTATACCAAGTTTTATATATGGTGGCTGGATGGTGTACTGGTTAAGGGCTCTGCCTCTGACACAGGAGACCTGGGTTCGAATCTCGGCTCTGCCTGTTCAGTAAGCTAGTAATTCATTAAGGAGCGCTTTGGGCAAGACTCCCTAACACTGCTACTGCCTACTGAGTGCGCTCTAGTGGCTGCCTCGCAAGCGCTTTGAGTCCGACAGGAGAAAGGCGCTATACAAATACTGCCATTATTATTATATATATAATTTAGTCTGCAGGGTGATCTCTACAGATCTCTGATTATTTAGTCTGCAGGGTGATTTCTGTTCATTTACTGAAAGTTCTATGCACAGGGGTAGATATTGCTTGCTTTGCAGTTGGAAAAAGCCATTATTTCCCACAATACGAGGTCCACAGACAGTAAACTGTCAGGACATCACATTGTGGGAGGGGTTTCACCACAATATCATCCATACAGAATGTCCCTGAAAAGTTAAAAGATTTTTTCATGGTAGCAGCAAATGATTGGGATGAAATTCAATTTTGGGTTTAAGTTGGCGGATCAGTCAAAAACAGTCTTATCAGTCTGCCGACAGCCTGTACTCACGTACTAGTGTCGGCAGAATGACCACGCCACGGGAGGGTCTGACGGACCCGTCGTGTGTTACAATCAGGGATGCTCATCCGGATTCCGGATATCCGGGTAACCCGGCTATCCGGACTTTTTTATGTTATCCGATTCGGATTCCGGATTTTTTCATAAATCCGGATAGCTTTCTGCGGATATTTGGATGCATAACATGGATATCCCAGATATCCGGATCCGTTTACAAAAATAAAATCTCTCTCTCTATCTCTCTCCTTCCAGGGATTTGTAGGATGTCAAAAGCAACCTCACATACATTGGCCAGGATTTGAACGCAGGTCAACTGCTTGGAAGGCAGCTATGCTCACCACTATATGGTGAATGGTTGCATGGCCACCTAGCTTTTCATCCTTCCCACCCTTGCCCTGGAATCTTCCAGACTTCAAATTCAGCATGAAGTTTTGGTGGTATAGTGGTGAGCATAGCTGCCTTCCAAGCAGTTGACCTGGGTTTGATTCCTGGCCAATGTGTGTGAGCTTGCTTTTGACATCCTACAAATCCCTGGAAGACAAGACGAGAGAGAGAGAGAGAGAGTCTCCGAATCTATTCGGATTTTAAAAATTGGTATCCGAGCACCCCTGGTTACAATAGTGCGTGTGTATGCAACTCTAGAGTAGTTGAAAAAAAATCATGTCACATTGTGTCCCCGTAGGGATTGCACACTCGTATCCGGAGTGGATCATTAGTAAAGTCAGTGACAGAACAGAGACTAATGAATACGAGGTCGAGTGCATGGCCATCAATGTCTGTTGAAGCAGTGGACCAGTGGTGCTCGGATACCTCTTTTTGATATCTGGATTGTTCAGGGTTCAGGTAGCAAAAAATCTGGATAAAAGCCAAATGTCTGGATTAAAACCATTCAAAAATCTGAGTCTACCCAGATATCTGAACCCATTATCCGGATTGAAATCCGGAATCTGGATTGAAATTCGGAAGTAGCCTTTAAATTGCTTCCAAAATGTCTTTTATAGTAAATGATGAATGAAGCATCATGTTTTTATTTTTTAAGAAAAACAGCAATTGTTTATGTGGGGAGGTATGATACAAAAAAAAAAGAAATGTCTGTAAATTACCATCAGCAGGTTCCAGGCAGCGGTCGTGCAGCCCACATTGTGTCCAATGCACAACTGGGACATCACAACTGGGACATCACAGTTTTCAGCCCAGACATCTCAAAAAAATTAAACAGTTTTTTTTTTCAACAATATACAGCTATTGTAGTGGCGTAATAGTTGGTGGCTGCCTGGCAGCAGAAGATTTGTTCTGTGTGGACCCTGGCGGTGGGTAGAGATCTCTGTCGTACAGCTGGTGGTGGCCTGCTCATCCACCATCAGCTCCATCACAGGCTCGGCGTCTTTCTTCTCCAAAGTGCTCCAGCGACACTGCTGGAAAACGGCCGCTACATGCTGCTGCACCTCTGCAGTGTGACTCCCCCTAACAGCTGGGTGCCCAGTGCGTCCATGGCCAGTGGCTATCGGCGGAACGGACACTGACGCGGCAGAACTGCCGACGGTGGTGGCAATGCTGCTCCCTCTCCTCTTGTCCTTGCTTTTCATGCTGCTCCTCCCCCGGCTGCCAGTGCCAGCAGACACAACTTTATATGTGTCCAAATGAAGTGGGTTTCTTGTACTTTATTAAAATCAGTAGTACTAGTAGATAGTAGCAGTAGTAGAACTACGGAGTGACAGCAGAGTAGCACACACTGACACACTAACTGTCTGTCTACCTGTCACACTGTAACAGCACTGCAATTAAAGTAAGCTAACTCAATACAAATTAACTATATATAACTGGTAGTAGTAGACTAGTTGTAGTCAGGGTCGGATTTGTACTTTTTACCGCCCAAGGCCAACTATACTTATTGTTGTTATCTCTATGTGCCCGAGAATTCTACTTAATAACCATTTCAGCAATACGCGTATAGATTATAAGTTATGTTTTCCTTAAGAACTTTTATGTTTGCCATCTCGTTAATGATGGACCCATTGAGTCACCATGAGAGTTAGGCTGAAGTATACCTGCAGGATAGAGCTTACAGGGCTCGCAGGGACAACACAAGTACAGGACAGAGAGTTCAAAGGTTAAAGCTGTCCTTGTATATAGGGATGGCTGCATAGAATAGCTTTACTGCCCCTCACTGAGCCGCCCCCAAATTTCTGGTGCCCTAGGCCATGGCCTATGTGGCCTTGCCAGAAATCCGGCCCTGGTTGTAGTAGTACTAGTAGAACTTCAACTGATGGAGTGACAGGAGCACACACTAACTGTCTATCTGTCACACGCTGACTGACTCTGACAGCAGCACTGCGGTAACTATCTGTAGTAAATGAAGCTAACACAGTAGTAGTACTCCCTCTAACAACTAACTACACACAATATAAGACTAATAGTACTGGGGAAAACGCAGGATTTTTAAGGGGGGGGGTTCCTGAAAGGTCCAGAAGCACGTATGTCCCCGAGTGCTTCCGAATACAGGTGGCTCCATACTGCCCATGCACAAAAGTGCGCTGGCGTATTACGGAGCTGCCTATCTTTGGAAGTACTCAAGGAAACTAGTGTTTCTGAGGGCTTCTGGTAGCAGCAAATGTGAACGGGGGACAGCGATGGAACAACTCCCCGAGAGAGGAACAGGAGATAGACTTAGTTTGGACAATTCAGTGGAATATGCTACATAGTGTCACATAGCGCAAGCGATACCCATATGATGCAGGGATATATGCATCTGCGGAAGATGTCGGCGCTACATAAATACTAAATAATAATATTTTGCCTCACCAGGATTGCACTTTTATTTAACTTTCCTGTATGACAAGAACACACAGTCAGCTCTAGGGGAAGAGGGAAACAAAGGTGAATGAGGGAGGGCTGGTGCACACCAAGAGGGCTTCTGAGCGTTTTTCAAATCAACAGTGATTTGAAAAGCGCTTGGCTAATGTTACCCTATGTGGGTGTTCCCACAGCAGCGTTGTGATTTTTTCAAAATTGCACGTATACTGCATGTAGCATGTTTTTGAGCAATTCATTCAAAAATCGCTCTGAAAATCACTTCACAAAATCACACTCACAAATTGCTAGCGATTGCTATTGTCATTTTGGCGTTGCACTAGCCCAGAGAGAGGAGTAGAGAAATTGAGAATAGCCTGAGATGGAGAAGAGAACTCATCTGTATTGCAGTCACACATCACACAGGCTACTTGCCTGTAATCGGACTCCTGTCCCTGTCAGTCTCTCACACAAGTCAGAAAGAAGCCCTCCTGGAGTCTAGGGACTGTCAAAAACTTTTCAGCTTGTTATCCACACCTTATCCACACAATGCAGTCATTATAACAATGGGGAGAGACCAGACAGATGTTTGCCCACAGACCCTGAGTCCAGGCAAGCTCTGCATCATGCTGTGCATATTTACCAGCTTGCCTGCACTCTAATTTCATCATGTCTGACACTTCTGTGCTGTGGAGATTCCAGGACTCCATAATCAACATTCTCTCACTGCATGCTGCATCTTCTTGTGAGGGAAGCTCTGCTGCCTCTCTCATTCTATTAGCTGGAGGGAAGCACCAGAAGTAAGAAGGGAGGGAGAATGAGGCTGTTTATATTATGCGGGCTTCCCTGGCTGAATACACAGCTCAGTGCAGGGGGGAGGTTCCAGACACCCGGAATAGCCCCCTCAGTTCGCCAGTGTAGTAGTACAGTAATCTAATCCCTAATAACCTACAAGCTATACTGTAGCTAAGACTGGCAGCAGGCATGGCCGGATTTCTGGCAAGGCCACATAGGCCATGGCCTAGGGCACCAGATAAACAAGGGGCGGCCTGCAGACAGTGGGCATTATTTGCAAGTGTCCAAACAAATGAAAGTGGTCAGGATAACTGCACTATTAGTACCAGCTGGCATCTGCCTGTGCTGTGCTACAGGCAGCTGCAGTCTGTTAACCAAACGTTTGTGAACAGTGTGTGACTAGCAAAAAGCCAGACCTTGTCCAATGACATAGCAGCAGCTCCAGGCAGTTACAGAAGGCCGGGTCTCACACACTTGGTGTGGAGGATGAAAGGACCAGGGGCAGCACCAGCAAATAGTACAGAATAAAGAAGGCAGCCTCTCACAGTACCCATTTCTTAATTATTGTTTGGCCAGCGCTGTTACCCTGGAGACAGCAGTGGGTACAGGACTCACTTTTACGTGTTGCTGACCCCATCCAATGTCCAATTGTGAGCCACTTTTGACTATGTGTGTGTGGTGGAAGGCTCCCACCACGCCCATCACCTGTAGATCGCTTGATTGACCAGTTCCCCCGTGTGACATGATTGATTCACTTCACGTTGCCATGGAGACCTCGGCACTAGCCCCAATAGTGGACACCATCGGCCCAAAAATTTTTGGATTGGTGTGTGTGGAGAGAGGTGGTAGGATACGGTTTCGGTTGGGGCAGCTGGTAATAGTCGGCCTTGGGCGGTAAGAAGTACAAATCCGGCCCTGGCAGCAGGCCTAGCCTGTGCACACAGCAGGCCCTAACCTAGCCCAGCAGCTGTAGCACTGAGTCTGACTGTCACACTGACTAAAATCAAAATACAAGCTAGCTAACTAAAAAACAATAAAATACTGGTGTAGTACAGGTGTTTAGGAGCAAAAATGCTAGGTTTAACACAGTAATACAGCATTTGCTTAGCCAACAGCACTGGAGATGTCTCTCAGTCAGCAGTCACAAGCAAGGAGGAGGGGCTGGCCAGGGTTCCCCTCTGTGATCTGTGGTTGCTAGGGCTTCGGATGGGAGCCCTCTGATTGGCTCAATGACGTCATGGACGTCATCTCCGTGGTTACGCTATCCGGATCTGGGTACCTGAACTAGGTATCTGGACTGATTTTCGGATACCTAATACGTATCTGGATTCACTCGAATAGTGCATTGCAGATTTATCCAGCTACCTGGAATCTGTATCTGAGTTTGGATACCAGAAAAAAGTTTGGATATCTGGATAGTTCGGGTATCTGGAATCTGGATGAGCATCACTGCAGTGAGTGGACCACTGAGACAAGCTGTAGGAGGAAGTGAGTGACAGAAGTTTGGCGGAGATGGAGTTATTGGCACCAATAGAAATGGTAAAATCACCCATGATGATGGTAGGGATTTCAGAGGCCAGGAACTAGAGAAGCCAGGCAGAGAAATGATCTAAGAAAACAGAAGCAGGGCCCAGAGAGCGGTAAATAACTGCTTTGGAGGTTAGAGGGAGAGTATAGTCGGACTGCATAGACTTCTAAAGATTGCACGGAGAGTGAAGGAATAGGAGTAAAAAAAAAAGGGATAGGAGTTAAAAAAAGGAACTATTGATGTATTTTTTTTTAATGCTGTCCCTTTTTCTAAATAAGTGTTTTATTATGGTAACTATTGTGGTAGAGAGAAGGAGTTAATTTATTTTTATCTAATTAATGTATTGTAAAATGTAGTGTAATACGTGTATTTTTTATGTATCTGTTTCTTTAAAGGGAAGGTTTGCGCTGAACATAAAAAAAACCTGCACTTACCTGGGGCTTCCTTCAGCTCCTGGCAATCGATCTGTGCCCTTGTAGCAGCTCCTCTCCCTCTTGGCGCCCAGTGGTCCAGGTCGGCTTCCGGGGCGGCTTCATGTGCGCTCCACAGCGCGGGTCACGTGGTGTAGGGACGTCATCTGGTCTCTACTGCGCAGGCGCAGAACAACTGCGCCTGCGCAGTAGAGACCCGATGACATCATGTACACCACGTGACCCGCGCTGTGGAGCGCACATGAAGTTGACCCGGAAGCCGACCTAGCGAGGTCGGCTTCTTCACCGCTGGGCGCCGAGAGGGAGAGGAGCAGCTATGAGGGCACAGATCGACTGCCAGGAGCTGGAGGAAGCCCCAGGTAAGTGCAGGTTTTTTTTTATGTTCAGCGCAAACCTTCCCTTTAACCACTAGATGCACACAGGAAGTTTTTGATACAGGAATGAATGTTGGCTTCTCATTGAAACCGTGATTATTACCTTATAGGCACTTTGATTGGATCAGGGAACACATGTTTCCATTCACCGATGGCCAGGAAGGGGGTGGGGGGCAACTGCAGGGAGATGTATATGGAGGCTGCCATGTTCCATCTCTACTACTTTTAGCCATAGACCATGAATAAGTATGCAGCAGATCAGGTGTTTCTGACTTATTTGTCAAATCTGACAAGATTAGCTGCATGCTTGTTTCTGGTATGATTCAGACACTACTGTAGCCAAATAGACCAGCAGAGCTGCCAAGCAACTGGTATTGCTTAAAAGGAAATAAATATGGCAGCCTCCATATATCTCTCACTTCAGGTGTCCTTTAAAGCACATCTGAATTGAAAATAAACTTATAAGATAATGGGCCTGATCCAGTTCACCTTTTCTCCTACGTTTTTTCCTAAGGGCTGGAACCCACTAGAGCGATTTTTTGAGCATTTAGGGAGCGTGAGAAATCGCTGGCGATTTCCCTAAACACTCTGCCAATGTAAATGGGTGGTGCAAATTCCACAGAAGAGATTGCCATTAGCAAAATCGCAAACGCAGAACATGCAGCATTTTATTAGCGTTTGCACTTCAATGTAAAGTATATTATCACTGGCGTAATCGCTCATCAAAACTTGCACGGATCGATTTTGCTAGCGTTTTAAAGTTAAGGTACACTTTACCAAAATGAAAAATAATCGAAAGGACCAATCAGACTTTAAAACGCTAATCGCTAATCGCTACACAACCGCTGGCAAATTGATTACACTTTCTAACATCGCTCCCTAAAACGCTCATGAAATCGCTTACAAACTACTCATACAAAACGCTAGCGATTGTGATTAGCGATAGCGTTTTGTAGTGGGTTCCAGGACTTATGCTGGGAATAGACGGTGCATTTCTGCCTTATCAATCGAGCCGCTGATGGCTCGATTGATAATTTCCAACGTGTCCGATCACGCGGTGGATCGATTCTGTGCTCGATCCCCGTGGGCGGACAATAGCGGGGAATCGATCAGGGACGAGCGGGAATCGATCCGGGCGCCCACGGGGACATGAACCGAGTCGATCCGGTGGTAGTTGGCTGAGGGGGTAATGGTTAAGGGCTCTGCCTCTGACCAGGAGACCAGGGTTCGAATCTCGGCTCTGCCTGTTCAGTAAGCCAGCACTAATTCAGTAGGAGACCTTTGGCAAGTCTCCCTTACACTGCTACTGCCAGTAGAGCGCGTCCTAGTGGCTGCTGCTCTGGCGCTTTGAGTCCGCAAGGAGAAAAGCGCAATATAAATGTTATTTGTCTTGTCTTGTCTTGTCTAGTCGAGCCGCCGGGTCGACTCGTGTATTCCCAGCATTAGGCTACATACACACTTCAGATAGAAGTCTTTGGAAAAGGCAAGATCACAGACCAATTTTACCCCATTCCATGTAGTATGAGAGCCATACTCTACACAGTCTATTCTATTGAGCTGAACGGGGATACAAATCTTTGCAAGATGCTGCACACAAAGATGCTGTACACATTCAACAGATCAGTATATGCAAAAGATCAGTTCCTGCAAAAGATCCGTTCCTGCTAAATGCATTCATAGTCTATGATATCAGCAGATCTCATACACACCTTGTTTAACAGACATTCATCTGCAGATCAGATCCACCAGGATGGATCTTCAGATCTGCAGATGATTGTCAGATATGCAGATGAATGTCAGTTAAACAAGGTGTGTATGAGATCTGCTGATATCATAGGCTATGAATGCATTTTGCAGGAACGGATCTTTTGCAGGAACTGATCTTTTGCAGATACTGATCTGTTGAATGTGTACAGCATCTTTGTATGCAGCATCTTGCAAAGATTTTTATCTGATGAGGAGTTCAGCTCCATAGAATAGACTGTGTAGTGTAGGTATGGCTCTTATACTACATGGAAGGGGGTAAAATTGGTCTGTGATCTTTCATTTTCCAAAGACTTTTACCTTTGGTGTGTATGTAGCATTAGAGATGTTTTTTCATCTTCTGTTTAAAATAACTTTTCAGCACTGCAGTTGAAAAAGTACCTAAAAGTAGATGAGAAGGTACTGTCATCATTATTCTGAGTATTTTGTTGCTTGATAGTTGCTGTTAAGATGTGAAAATAACACTTAGGAGAAAACCTGGAGAAAAGGTGAATTGGATCGGGCCCAATGAATTATATGTGTAGTACTGATAATAAATGTAACATAAGTAACTAAGAAAATAGTGCAATGTTGTTTTCCAGTACAGGAAGAGTGATGTTTTTGATTTAATGGGCCTGATCCAATTTACTTTTACTCCCAAGTTTACTCCTAGGTGATATTTTTCCATCTTATCAATAAAATACCTTTCAAGCCACCAGCAAGCAAGAAAATGCTCAGAATGATTTTGTTAAGTCTTTGTGACCTACTTTTTTAGTACTTTTTCTGTTGCACTTAGAAGATGAAAAAACTTAGGAGAAAAAGTGAATTTAATTGGGTCCATTGAATCTGAAGCACCAGTTGCAAAAACAATGTTTTTAGGATTCTCCTCTTTGATTGTATTTTTATAAAATTGTACAGAACTTCATAAAATGATTGATTCATAACAGACTGCCTGACACCTCTACTCAAAATAATTATGTGATCAAATTAAATTCTATATATGGCCAATTTTAAATTTACAATCAGCCATGTATCTCAGGCTATGTTGTGACTAAACACAGGAAATGTACATACACATTGATTTTGTATCAATCCTGTCTCTTATGATTAGAACTAACTGATTGGTTGTTGATTGATTATATACAAGTAGTGATGGCACAAACTAGTCATATTGCATCATTGCATCAGTTCACAGTGAACACTAGGGAAAGTATTAGTTCGCCTCCATGTTAAAATGTGGCGCAAACCTCATGAAACATTTGCCGCTGTTTTTGCCTCATACTATTCACCTACGAACAGTCCGTGCCATCACTACATACAAGACCTTATAGGTGATATTTGACAGATAAGTGATCATAAACACAATTTTCCTAAAAACCTTAGGATCCTCTGCATTGCGAGTACCACAGTTTTCTTCTCTTTTACATGAAGTAGCAAAAGAGACAGACAGATCATCAGAAAAACAGTATGGCTAGGATTGATCATATAGTACTGTACCTTCCTATGTCTGATTGTTGTCACTCTGAGGTCTCTTGTCACTCTGATACTCTCTAATCTTGTCTTTCAATATTTACTGGTATCTCACATGACCATTGCTAGCTGCATCAGACAAGTTTATTGCTAATAGCGCGCACACACACACACACACACACACACACACAAAAAGTATGGAAAGCAGCAACCTTTGGAAGGCAATTCTCTTGCTAAAAATTAATAGAGAGAAGATAAGACTTCACATGATCAGATCCACAGGGCAATCAGTGTTCCCTGAGGATGCCCATGGACCTGATGAGGCAGGGGCATAACTAGACTTAATAGGGCCACCCTGCAAAAATGATAGCATGCGGCCCCCTTGGTTCCAAATCCCCATAAGGGTACGTGATTGGGAGTCGGAGAATGGCAGCAGAGAGTGTTCTACTGTGAAGCAGCGTCTGGAAGCAAGAAAAAAATTACAGATGCTCCTATTACTTGCTACTTTGCATGGTGGGAGCAGGTGGCCAGTGGTGCTCGGAAACAATCCGTGATCACGGCATAACCGTGATTCAGAAGCATTTTTTTCACTATCTGACATTGTGATCCAAATCCGTGAGCAGGAATTGATTGCGGAATTCAATCAAGGATTCAGCCGTTATTCGAAGTATTCGGCCGTGTTCGGCCCAGTGCTGGGCCGAAATTACACATTAGCGTAGTTACGCATCGTAATTCACTACAAATGCACCGTAAGCGTTACGTGTAAGGTTACGGTATTACGCGTAATTAATTACGCGTAGACCGTAGGTTACGTTATTACGCGTAACAAATTACGCGTAAGACAGTAAACTCCCGTTGAAATTACACAGTCTGCCGTAATCGCGTAATATTACGCTCCCGTATAATATAAAAAAGCCGCCGATTTTAAGGGTTAATAGCAAAGCCCCCTTAAGTGCTAAGAGCCTCAAATTTGGAGAATATATTAAGGAGATCAGAAGGAATAAGAGGAAAAAAAAATTCAAAAAGACCTTATAGTTTTTGAGAAAATCGATGTTAAAGTTTCAAAGGAAAAATATATACATTTAAAAACCCACCGACTTTAACGGTTAATAGCAAAGCCTGCTTAAAATTTAGGAACACCAAATTCACAGGGTATATTAAGGGGATCAGTGGGAATAAGAGGAAAAATTTTTTTTCAAAAAGACCTTATAGTTTTTGAGAAAATCGATTTTTAAGTTTCAAGGGCAAAAATGTCTTTTAAATGCGGAAAATGTCAGTTTTTTTTTGCACAGGTAACAATAGTGTTTTATTTTCATAGATTCCCCCAAGTGGGAAGAGTTTTACTTACTTCGTTCTGAGTGTGGGAAATATTAAAAAAAACGACGTGGGGTCCCCCCTCCCAGACCTCTTTAACCCCTTGTCCCCCATGCAGACTGGGATAGCCAGAATGCGGAGCACTGGCCGCGTGGGGCTCCGCACCCTGACTATACCAGCCCGCATGGACCATGGATTGGGGGTCTCGGAAGGGGAGGGGCAGCCAAGCTTTCCCCTCCCCCTCCGAGCCCTTGTCCAATCCAAGGACAAGGGGCTCTTCTCCACCTCCGATGGGCGGTGGAGGGGGAGGCCGCGATTTCCTGGGGGGGGGGGTTCATGGTGGCATCTGGGAGTCCCCTTTAAAAAGGGGTCCCCCAGATGCCCACCCCCCCTCCCAGGAGAAATGAGTATAGAGTTACTTGTACCCCTTACCCATTTCCTTTAAGAGTTAAAAGTAAATAAACACACAAACACATAGAAAAAGTATTTTAATTGAACAAAAAACATAACCACGAAAAAAGTCCTTTAATATTCTTAATTAACCATTAATACTTACCTGTCCCTTTAAAAGCCAGTTCCCATGCAATATCCTTGAAAATATACTAATCAGTTACAATGTAACAAAGTTGTTACAATGTAACAACTTTGTTACTTTGTAACACCACCGCACCCGTCGTCACTCGCCGCTCACCCGCCGGCCGCCGCATACACTCTAAGTCCCCGCCGGCTCCCGCCGTCCACTCCGCCCACACCTGTCACCCGTATACATGCTGGCACCCATGGGTGCCAGCATGTATATAGGTGACATGTGGGAGAGGCGGAGAGGGCAGCGGAGCCGGCGGGGACTTAGCGTCCTGAACCCGACAGAGCTCTGAGCTATATAGCTCAGAGCTCTCTAAAGCATCTTTGTATTTGGGCTCCAAGGAGCCCCATTGGTCCTTAGCAGACCAATGGGGTTCCTTCTGATTTGAAGGAACCCCATTGGTCTGCTAAGGACCAATGGGGCTCCTTGGAGCCCAAATACAAAGATGCTTTAGAGAGCTCTGAGCTATATAGCTCAGAGCTCTGTCGGGTTCAGGACGCTAAGTCCCCGCCGGCTCCGCTGCCCTCCCCGCCTCTCCCACATGTCACCTATATACATGCTGGCACCCATGGGTGCCAGCATGTATATGGGTGACAGGTGTGGGCGGAGTGGACGGCGGGAGGCGGCGGGGACTTACAGTGTATGTGGCGGCCGGCGGGTGAGCGGCGAGTGACGTCGGGTGCGGTGGTGTTACAAAGTAACAAAGTTGTTACATTGTAACAACTTTGTTACATTGTAACTGATTCGTATATTTCCGAGGATATTGCGTGGGAACTGGCTTTTAAAGGGACAGGTAAGTATTAATGGTTAATAAAGAATATTAAAGGACTTTTTTCGTGGTTATGTTTTTTGTTCAATTAAAATACTTTTTCTATGTGTTTGTGTGTTTATTTACTTTTAACTCTTAAAGGAAATGGGTAAGGGGTGCAAGTACCTCTATACTCATTTCTCCTGGGAGGGGGGGGTGGGCATCTGGGGGACCCCTTTTTAAAGGGGACTCCCAGATGCCACCATGAACCCCCCCCCAGGAAATTGCGGCCTCCACCTCCACCGCCCATCGGAGGTGGAGAAGAGCCCCTTGTCCTTGGATTGGACAAGGGCTCGGAGGGGGAGGGGAAAGCTTGGCTGCCCCTCCCCTTCCGAGACCCCCCAATCCATGGACCATGCGGGCTGGTATAGTCAGGGTGCGGAGCCCCACGCGGCCGGTGCTCCGCATTCTGGCTATCCCAGTCTGCATGGGAGACAAGGGGTTAAAGAGGTCTGGGAGGGGAGACCCCACGTCGTTTTTTTTTAATATTTCCCACACTCAGAACGAAGTAAGTAAAACTCTTCCCACTTGCGGGAATCTATGAAAATAAAACACTATTGTTACCTGTGCAAAAAAAAACTGACATTTTCCGCATTTAAAAGACATTTTTGCCCTTGAAACTTAAAAATCGATTTTCTCAAAAACTATAAGGTATTTTTGAAAAACATTTTTTTCCTCTTATTCCCACTGATCCCCTCAATATACCCTGTGAATTTGATGTTCCTAAATTTTAAGCAGGCTTTGCTATTAACCGTTAAAGTCGGCGGGTTTTTAAATGTATATATTTTTTCCTTTGAAACTTTAAAGAGAACCAGAGATGAAGCACCCTCTTGTATTTTACCTTATAAATCAGTGGGAACATGACAGTAAACACCTAATCTGCCCTTTGTTTCATTGTTCTCTGTGTAATCTGACTCTTATCACCTCTGATAAGAACCCCCGACTGAGAAGTCAGGCTGCTCCGTCTAGCTTTGCTACAGAAAGATTATAGCTGAGTCTGTCTTCTGTGGTGTTATTTCAAGCCCAAGCCTGCCCCCTTGTGGCTTTGCTATAATGACTCAGCAATAATCATTCCCAGCAAAGCCAGATTTAATTGCTCAGTCTGGGATTCTTGTGACTGCTAATAACAGACACTTTTAGCAGTGAGGACGAAACAGACAGCATGGTAAGTGTTTTCTCTAATGTTCTTACTGATATATATGGTAAAATACATGAGGGGGCTTCGTCTCTGGTTCCCTTTAACATCGATTTTCTCAAAAACTATAAGGTCTTTTTGAAAAAAAATTTTTCCTCTTATTCCTTCTGATCTCCTTAATATATTCTCCAAATTTGAGGCTCTTATCAATTAAGGGGGCTTTGCTTTTAACCCTTAAATTCGGCGGCTACCTAACATTGATCCATGCGTCAACTTTTCCGCTTGGCAGCATGACCTTACGCATTAATTGCTAGTAGGATTTTACGCGTAAGCCTATAACGTAACAACCTGAATTACGGTATTCTTACGCATAATTGCGTAAGGGCTATGCGTAATTACAGACATGTACCGAAATTGAATGTCTACTCCGTAAGCGTAATTCCGTAATGCGTAATAGCGTAAAATTACGCGTAATGATCCGTAAGCGTAGCTTTTTCCATTACGCCCAGCACTGGTTCGGCCAAGTATTCACAGAAAAAATATCCGTGATTAATCCTACCGACTTTAGTGGTTAATATCAAAGCCCCTTTACATGATATAAACACCAAATTTGCAGGGTATGTTAAGTAGAACAGTGGGAACAAGGGGAATTTTTTTTCTTTAAAAAAACCTTATAGTTTTTGAGGAAAATACAGTTAAAGACAGTTAATGTATTTACATGTATACTTTTTTCCTTTGAAACTTCCTTTGAACCTTTAAAAATCAATTTTCTCAAAAACTATAAGGTCTTTTTGAAAAAATGTTCCCCTTGTTCCCACTGTTCTACTTAACATACCCTGCAAATTTGGTGTTGATATCATGTAAGGGGGCTTTGATATTAACCACTAAAGTTGGCGGGTTTGGGTGGTTTTTAATTGCGAATACTTTTTTCTTTTGAAATTTTAAAATCGATTTTCTTAAAAACTATTAGGTCTTTTTGAAAAAAAAAATGTATGTTGTAGCCACTCATCACCTTTATAATCTTTGCAAATTTGGTGATTGTAGCATGTATGGGGGCTTTGCTAGAAACGTTAAAGTCTAACCCGTGATCACGGCCATGATCACGGATTTTACAGGCAATCGCGGATAAAATCCGAGTCGAATTCATAAGTCAGTTTCAAATCCGGATCACAATCGCAGCTTATCCGGAATCTGGGACTGCTGTGGCCAGATTTATTCGAATCCGTGATTGGGGGTATCCGAGCATCACTGGAGGTGGCAGGCAGGGCCGGCCCTACCATAGAGGCAAAGGGGCAATTGCCCCAGGGCCCCAGAGCTTGTAGGGGCCCCCAGTGGCTACAAGAGGAAAAAACATTTTCAAAAAGAAAATCGATTTTAAAGTTTCAAAGGAAAAAAATACACATTTAAAATCCCGCCAACTTTAACGGTTAATAGCAAATCCACCTTAAATGCTAGAAACCCTAAATTTGCAGGATATGTTAAGGAGATCATTGGGAATAAGAGGAAAAACAATTTTTCAAAAAGACCTTATAGTTTTTGAGAAAATCGATTTTAAAGTTTTGAAGGAAAAAAGTATACTTTTAAATGCGGTAAATGTCACTTCTAGTAGCAAACCTAACGATAGTGTAATTTTACATGCATCAAAAGAAAAAGCAATACATTTCCGGACGGGGTTTCCAGGGGGTCCATATGCAGCCGCAGCGCTTTGGCCAGGGATCACTATACAGCCGCAATATGGCTGTATGAAGATCCCTGGCATTTTTTCCTATTTTCCCCCCCCAAAATTTTATGTTTAGAGTGTAGGAATTTTTTTTTTCAATTATGTGGGGTCCCCCCTCCTGAAACTCTTTAACCCCTTGTCCCCATGCAGGCTGAGATAGCCAGAATGTGGAGCTCCGACCGATTGGGGCTTTACACCCTGACTATACCAGCTGCAAAAAAGGTCCCTTAATGCCGACTTCTGTTCCGGGTTATCTGTTGGGGGGCCCTGGGGCCCCATTGTTGCTTAAACCGGCCCTGGTGGCAGGGACCCTTTTTTTGCTAATTGGCTGCACTTGCAGTTGGGGAGAGGCACGAGGAGGGGCCCCCAAAGCCTCTGGACCCCCCTGCGCTGGCGGGTGTTGCAGGGGTGATTGCTATGCCCATGTGATCAGGCAAAATATTATAGAAATATCCGGTAGCTCAATATAAGTAATATTCAAAAGAAAAACGCAGTAAGTGAAGATGGATTTTAGTACATATAAACATTTCTGTCTTTAAAAATAGTTTAAGGCACACGTATTTAATCTAAGTCACAACAGTAGACAATCACAGTGTGCTTAAACTAATACCACACAAATAATTAAATGTTTCCATGTTTTTATTGAACACACCATGTAAACATTCCCAGTGCAGATGGAAAAAGTATGTGAACCCTTGGATTTAATAACTGGTTGAACCTCCTAACTTCAACAAAAACGTTTCCTGCAGTTGCAGATCAGGGGCTTGATTCACAAAGCGGTGCTAACCTACTTAGCATGTCTAAAGTCTTTAAGCGTGCTAACCAGTTTCTAAGTAGGTTAGCACCGGTTTTCTCAATCAGATCGAGCGCTAAGTACCGCGCATAAAGTTTTACGCGCGCAAAGTCCTATGCGCGCGCTAAGTCCCATAAGCTTTAATGGGCACTTCGCGCGGAGCGCCCTGCACTCTGTGCAATGCGCGCGTAAAGTTTTGCGCGCGTAAAGTTTTACGCGCGAGAAGCTCGTTTAGACGTGCTAAGGGGGTTTTCACAGGCGTGCTAACAGTTAGCACCGCTTTGTGAATCAAGCCCCAGATGTGCACAACAGTCAGGAGAAATTTTGACCATTCCTCTTTACAGAACTGTTTCAGTTCAGCAATATATTTTGGAAGTCTGGTGTAAATCTCTTACTTGAGGTCATGCCACAGCATCTTAATCGGGTTGGGGTTAGGACTCTGACTGGGCCACTCTAGAAGGCATATTTTCTTCAGTTTTTTTCTTCAGTTGATTTACTTCTATGCTTTAGGTCGTTGTGCTGGTGCAACACCCATCTTCTGCTGAGCTACAGGTGGTGGACAGATGGCCTGAAAGGGCAACTGAAGAGAGAGGTAAATGGACGCTGCCATATTTATTTCCTTTCAAACAATACCAGTTTCCTGGCAGTGCTCCTGATCTATTTGGCTGTAGTAGTGACTGAATCACACATGAAACAAGCATGCAAATAATCTTTGTCAGATGTGACAATAAAGTCAGAAACAGCTGATTTGCTGCATGGTTGTTCAGAGTCTATGGCTAAAAGTATTAGAGGCAAAGGATCAGCAGGGAAGCCAGGCAACTGGTATTGCTTAAAATGAAATAAATATGGCAGCCTTCATATCCCTATTACTTATCCAAAGGAGGAAACACTGCAATAACTATTACCCTATAACAGTTATTGCCGTGTTTCCTATGATGCACTCGTGCGTGCGCAGTATGGAGCCGCCTGTCTTTGGGAGGACTCTGCTCCCCTGGTGGTGCCTAAACCTAAGACCCCCCTGGTGGTGCCTAAACCTAAGACCCCCCTGGTGGTGCCTAACCCTAAGACCCCCCTGGTGGTGGCTAACCCTAAGACCCCCCTGGTGGTGCCTAACCCTAAGACCCCCCTTAGTGATCGCTTTATTATGTGGATAATAATGTTTTACACATAGTGACTGTAAAAAATATATTGCAATTTACGTTACGTACTGATCGCTTTATTTTGTGAAAAATAATGTTTTACAAACAGTAAGGGATAAAATTTTAAATAATGTTTTAGTTAACCCATTCAGGTTCCGTGGTTTTCACGAGAGAAATGTTCACCTCCCATTCATTAGCCTATAACTTTATCACTACTTATCACAATGCACTGATCTATATCTTGTTTTTTCCGCCACCAATTAGGCTTTCTTTGGGGGGTACATTTTGCTAAGAGCCACTTTACTGTAAACGCATTTTAACAGGAAGAATAAGAAAAAAATGGAAAAATTAATTATTTCTCAGTTTTCAGCCATTATAGTTTTAAAATAATACATGTCTCCATAATTAAAACTCACTTATTGTATATGCCCATATGTCCCAGTTATTACACCGTTAAAATTATGTCCCTATCACAATGTATGGCGACAATATTTTATTTGGAAATAAAGGTGCATTTTTTCCATTTTGCATCTATCACTATTAACAAGTTTAAAATAAAAAAATATAGAAATATTTCATCTTTACATTGATATTTAAAAAGTTTAGACCCTTAGGTAAATATTTACATGTTTGTTTTTTTAATTGTAATGGTTTTTTTTTTTTATACTAAACATTTTATTTGGGTACTTTTGGGAGGGTGGGAGGTAAACAATAGATTTATAATGTAAATGTGTGTTAATTCTTTCTTTTTTTTTTTTTTTCAGGTGTAGTATTACTTTTTGGCCACAAGATGGCGGCCATGAGTTTGTTTACATGACGTCACTCTAAGCGTAGCACGCGCTTAGAGTGACGCATCGGGTAGGAGACGGCCAGAAAAAGCCCAGCTTCCGAGAGAAGCTGTCGCTTTTTCAGCGGGCGAGAGGAATCAGTGATCGGGCTCCATAGCCCGATACATTGATTCCTTGGCTACCGAATCCGCGGCGGGGAGTGCGCGTACACGCGCACGATCGGCCGCGGGAGCGCGCGGTAGCGCGCATGGTTCCTGGACGTAGAAACTACGTCCAGGAACCAAAATAGGTTAAATATGATAAATATGTTTAGTATTTTTATAAACGTTATTCGTCACGGGCGCATGTTCTAAACTTAAAGAGTAACTGTTAGCCCCCAAATTGAATTTTAAAACACTATTGCAATGTTTTATTTATTATATAAGTGAGCCAAAAAGCCAATGCACAAGTTAAAAATCAATCTAATTTTGTTACTATCTAACCTTTTCCCCCAGCTCCGGACGCAAGCCGCATATCAGATACTATAGCATGCAGAGCATGCCTATGTCTGGCCGACCCCCCTCTCCCCCCCAGGACCAGGTGCCAATATATTCTCCCCACCGCAGCTGACCGCTCTGACACGGAGACAGAGCGGCAGCACTTCCAGCACCGTCACCGCAGAGCAGCCGCCGCCGAGTCACATGTGAGAGAATCACATGTGAGAGATGCACGGCGCTGGCTGCTCTGCGGTGCTGCTCTGGAAGTGCTGCCGCTCTGTCTCCGTGTCAGAGCGGTCAGCTGCGGTGGGGAGAATATATTGGCACCTGGTCCTGGGGGGGAGAGGGGGGTCGGCCAGACATAGGCATGCTCTGCATGCTATAGTATCTGATATGCGGCTTGCGTCCGGAGCTGGGGGAAAAGGTTAGATAGTAACAAAATTAGATTGATTTTTAACTTGTGCATTGGCTTTTTGGCTCACTTATATAATAAATAAAAGATTGCAATAGTGTTTTAAAATTCAATTTGGGGGCTAACAGTTACTCTTTAAAGTGGACCCAAATTAAAAATACAAGATTTCAGAAATAAAATCTATTTTTTAAATTATAATAATAAATAGCAGCCTTTTTTCAGTTGCATGATGACAAATATAAAATATTTTACATTTATTGTAGGAACCCCTCCCTTCCTTTCAAATTGCCGGACAAAATCCGGCAAACTGGTGGATTAGGTGGTGTCCAGCAATGGAGGAATTGCTAATGGCTGCCCCCAGTATAACCCTAGTTATTAAAAGAGAAGGCTGAAAAGCATGCACTGAAATGCTCATAGGTTTGAAGGAGTGTTTATTTATCTTTGTATGTATCAGAGTGGTGAAACTAAATCTTTTTAATTAAAAAAAATGTTTGGTTTGGGTCCGCTTTAAATCATCACAAGCACAGTTGTAAAACATTAAAAATCTCCGGGCACCGTTTGTAAAACGTTAATAATCTTCGGCGCCCTTTTTTCCTGTTTGGCGCCCAATAAACAATATTTATTATGGGAGTGAATGGCGGCGCCCTTTTTGTCCACTAGCTGCCGGCGCCCTTTTTTCCTGTTTCCCTTTTTTTTTTACCTTGACACACAGTCACTCAATTACCAAGTTTCTGAGCTTACGGGTTCACTGCATAAAACAATCTGTGAGTGCAGTCAGTTGATAAAAAAATCTGTGAATGGAAGCAGTTTATCCACCAAAGAAATCTGGCTGTTTGTGGGGAGTTCAGCTCCATAGAATAGACTGTGTAGGTATGGCTCTCATACTACATGGAAGGGGGTAAAATTGGTCTTTGATCTTTCATTTTCCAAAGACTATGGTCTGATGTGTGTATGAGCCTTAAGATTGGCTGCAGTTTACATTTTCCAATTAAAAATTAATAGCTGAAATTTGATTGGCTGTTTTATGCTCCGCCCACTTTTCCTGGATTTGTAACCTCAGTCACCAAGTGACCAACTGTGCCAAGTGTAGGGACTCTGGCTTGATTTCTGTGAGAATGGCAGCCTTTTACATTTTTTCCATTGACATGCATGGGTGGAATCTGATTTGGTGTTTGTAGCTCCGCCCAGGTGTGCAGGGGGGGTGCGAGACCCCCAGAACATATCATCCCAGGTAGTAAGGGGTCTGTATACCAAGTTTCCTTCAAATTGGTAAAGGCGTTTTCAAGTGATCTCGGCACATACACACATACATTCAGTGGGTTGCAAAAGTATTCGGCCCCCTTGAAGTTTTCCACATTTTGTCATATTACTGCCACAAACATGCATCAATTTTATTGGAGTTCCACGTGAAAGACCAATACAAAGTGATGTACATGTGAGAAGTGGATCGAAAATCATACATCATTCCAAACATTTTTTACAAATAAATAACTGCAAAGTGGGGTGTGCGTAATTATTCGGCTCCCTGAGTCAATACTTTGTAGAACCACCTTTTGCTGCAATTACAGCTGCCAGTCGTTTAGGGTATGTCTCTACCAGCTTTGCACATCTAGAGACTGAAATCCTTGCCCATTCTTCTTAGCAAAACAGCTCAAGCTCAGTCAGATTAGATGGACAGCGTTTGTGAACAGCAGTTTTCAGATCTTGCCACAGATTCTCCATTGGATTTAGATCTGGACTTTGACTGTGCCATTCTAACACATGGATATGTTTTGTTTTAAACCATTCCATTGTTACCCTGGCTTTATGTTTAGGGTCATTGTCCTGCTGGAAGGTGAACCTCGCCCCAGTCTCAAGTCTTTTGCAGTCTCCAAGAGGTTTTCTTCCAAGTTTGCCCTGTATTTGGCTTCATCCATCTTCATCCATCAACTCTGACCAGCTTCCCTTTCCCTGCTAAAGAGATGCACCCCCCAAGCATGATGCTGCCACCACCATATTTGACAGTGGGGATGGTGTGTTCAGAGTGATGTGCAGTGTTAGTTTTCCGCCACACATAGCGTTTTGCATTTTGTCCAAAAAGTTCCATTTTGGTCTCATCTGACCAGAGCACCTTCCTCCACATGGTTGCTGTGTCCCCCACATGGCTTGTGGCAAACTGCAAATGGGACTTCTTATGCGTTCTGTTAACAATGGCTTTCTTCTTGTCACTCTTCCATAAAGGCAACTTTGTACAGTGCATGACTAATAGTTGTCCTATGGACAGAGTCTCCCACCTGAGCTGTAGATCTCTGTAGCTCGTCCAGAGTCACCATGGGCCTCTTGACTGCATTTCTGATCAGCGCTCTCCTTGTTCGGCCTGTGAGTTTAGGTGGACCTCCTTGTCTTGGTAGGTTTACAGTTGTGCCATACTCCTTCCATTTCTGAATGATCGCTTGAACAGTGCTCCGTGGGATGTTCAAGGCTTTGGAAATCTTTTTGTAGCCTAAGCCTGCTTTAAATTTCTCAATAACTTGATCCCTGACCTGTCTTGTGTGTTCTTTGGACTTCACGGTGTTGTTGCTCCCAATATTCTCTTAGACAACCTCTAAGGCCGTCACAGAGCAGCTGTATTTGTACTGACATTAGATTACACACAGGTGCACTCTATTTAGTCATTAGCACTCATCAGGCAATGTCTATAGGCAACTGACTGCACTCAGATCAAAGGGGGCCGAATAATTATGCACACACCACTTTGCAGTTATTTATTAGTAACAAATGTTTGGAATCATGTATGATTTTCGTGCCACTTCTCCTGTGTACACCACTTTGTGTTGGTCTTTCATGTGGAATTCCAATAAGATTGATTCATGTTTGTGGCAGTAATATGACAAAATGTGGAAAACTTCAAGGGGGCCGAATACTTTTGCAACCCACTGTACATACAGAAATACATCCGATTTTATATATATAGATTGGCAGTACCTCCGAGCTAGGGTCGGGTGGAAAACTGCAGTTCAGAGCGGTAATCCCGACCTGTGCTTGGGGTAGCCGCCTGAGGCTGTACGCAGAGCAATATGCGCAGCGGGCGTTCCAACTCATGTTGAAACACCCAAAATTGGCCGCCATTCTTCTTCTGCTCCTCCGAGGCTCTGCTTCCCCCTGGTGAGATCTCCGGCTGTCGTCATGATGACAGTCGGCAATCTCATTTTAGGGTGGCAGTGCCACCGAAAAGATGGAGGGAAAACTGCAGCGCTGGAGCCAGGGAGGTGAGTGATTGCTGGAACTGCTGCAGATCTCCCTGGCAGCATTTTTTTCCATGTTTTAGGGTCTGAAAAGGTGCAAAAAAATTAGACCCTAAAATCCAGTAAGAATCACAAAGCCAAGAGGTTAATCATAGATCTTCTGAGAGCTCTTTTGTGCGAGGCATCATTCACATCAGGCAATGCTTCTTGGGATAAGCAAACCCAAAACTGGTGTGTGTTTTTATAGGACAGGGTAGCTGTAACCAGCACCTTCAATTTCATCTCATTGATTGGACTCCTGCTGGTTAACACCTCACTCCAATTATCTCTTGGAGATGTCATTAGTCTAGGGGTTCACATACCTTTTTCACCTGCACTGTGAATGTTTACATGGTGTGTTCAATAAGAACATGGAAACATTAAATTATTTGTGTTTGTAACGATCGGTGTAACACAGAGAGAGGATCTGATTACCGGTGATCTGCAGTATCACAGGAAAAACAGATATATACCCGATTATAGATGATCTGCAGTATCACCGATAATCAGATATATAAGCTAACCTCTGGACACCTGAGTATAGTAACAGTGTTTGGTGCAAACAGTAATATCTAGAGGACTGAGCCTCAGAGCAGTAAGGAGTACTGCACAATTCCTTCTGGACTCTCCCGGGAGGAGGAGTCAGGCTGAGAGAAGGAACGACAGAATGAGAGTGACACTTAAGAGGGAGTGTCACTACCAGGACTGGGAACCGCCTCTAACAGTAAGGTCGGTTCTCGAGGTCGGACAAGCCAGGTCATAAACACACGGACAGATAAAGTACAGATTCAGAAGGCAGAGGCGGAGTCTAGAGTACAGGCAGGGTTCGGCAACAGGGTATCAGATATATCGAGGTACAAAATCAGGAGGCAGATGCAGAGTCTAAGGACGAGCCGGGGTTCGGCAACAGAGTATCAGAATGGCAAGGTACAGGATCAGAGTTCAGAAGAATAGTCAGGCAAGCAAAGGGTCATAACAGATAATCACAATCAAACTAGTACTTTAGACTATCAATAGAATCTAACTAAGTGTAGGATTACAGCTCCAGCTGGTCCCGGCACACTTTAGGATCTGACTCAGGTCTGAGTGCTACCACGTAGTGATCGCAACGCCAGACAACCAGCAACTGAACAGCCAGCAGTATATATACACAGAGACTCACCAGCACCTCCCTAAGTGCTGGACCAATGGGAGGACACCGAATTGTCAGCTGACCAGCCTGGTCAGCTGACCCCTTTCTGGCTGCCATATAGGTTCTGCCTCTCTGCGCGCACGCGCGTCCTTCTGAACCTTGGTGGACTATTAGTCCCAGCCACACCAGTGCTGTCCTGCAGAGCTCTCGCCGACCCGTGCGCAGGGTTGGTCGCACCGCCCTCCGCACCGGCGGCGGCCTCCCCGCGCTGGATCAGAATGTCTGCACCAGGCCCATGCGCGCTAACTGCCGCGTCAGACGCGGCGGTTTTTCCACGCTTCGCCATGTCATGCACGGAAAGAGCCACCTCCTGCTGCTTTATCGCGGCAGCTCTTCTGCGTTTCTTTACAGTGTGGAGTTAGTTTAAGCAGACTATTTTTAAAGACGGAAATGTTTATATGTACTAAAATCCATCTTCACTTACTGCGTTTTTCTTTTGAATATTACTTATATTGAGCTACCAGATATTTCTATAATATTTTGCCTGATCACATGGGCATAGCAATCACCCCTGCAACACCCGCCAGCGCAGGGGGGCCCAGAGGCTTTGGTGGCCTCTCCCTCTCCCCAACCGAAAATCAGATCACATTTTTTGACCAATTTGTGCAGAAATCCATATAATTCCAAAGGGTTCACATATTTTTTATTGCTACTTTATATTAGTGTGTTGGCACATCCAAACAATAAGGTTGTTGCTTCATTCGATCAGCTGGATAAGTTTTGGCAAAAACATTTATTTTTTACAGTCACGTCAGGTGATCAATAAAGCCTACTAGGCCAACACTGGGCCCACAATGCAGAATCAGTGTTTTTTGGTCACTTTACAGTCATTGAACTACCTCAGCCTGACCATAGGGGCTGGAAAAGCATTATCCCTCGTACTCCCATGCATGTGCACACAAGCACAGCGAGTGGTCGCTGTGCTTGTGTGCACATGCATGGGAGCACATGCACAGCACTACACAAAGATTGCCAGATTGCCAGAGGCCTAACATTTATGTCCTGAGGGTGCCAACTATTAAAATCAATACTCTTTGTGGTTGTTTGTGGTGTGTTAACCCTCCTGGCGGTACACAGTTTCGGTGGCTGCGTCCGCGGGAGGGATTTTTATAATAAAACTTATTGTATCAAACAAGTAACCAGCACTCCTGTAGAGTTAAAGTGGTGATGTGCCAGGCTAGCGGAACTTGCAGCATTCAGGTTCCAATCACGTCCAAAAGTAAAGATTCAAGCCGGCACCATCGTTGTATTATGCTCTTTAGTTTTATTAAACTAAACAGACATAAGTGTACAACGTTTCGGAGGCGAACCTCCTTTGTCAAGTAATGTCTGCGTCTCAATTTCAAATCACAAGTCATCACCTTAAATACTATGTTCCATTATGAATCAACCAATCATATCACACCTTCCCCTCTGGCGGTCACACCCCCTCCGTCCAGCCAAGCGGACCATATGGGGAACTAAATACCTACCTGTGATATGCCCACTCCTGGATAACCTCTCAAAGAAGTAACCAGCACTCCTGTAGAGTTAAAGTGGTGATGTGCCAGGCTAGCGGAACTTGCAGCACTCAGGTTCCAATCACGTCCAAAAGTAAAGATTCAAGCCGGCACCATCGTTGTATTATGCTCTTTAGTTTTATTAAACTAAACAGACATAAGTGTACAACGTTTCGGAGGCGAACCTCCTTTGTCAAGTAATGTCTGTGTCTCAATTTCAAATCACAAGTCATCACCTTAAATACTATGTCCCATTATGAATCAAACAATCATATCACACCTTCGCCTCTGGCGGTCACACCCCCTCCGTCCAGCCAAGCGGACCATATGGGGAACTAAATTCCTACCTGTGATTAGTGTTGGGCGAACAGTGTTCGCCACTGTTCGGGTTCTGCAGAACATCACCCTGTTCGGGTGATGTTCGAGTTCGGCCGAACACCTGACGGTGCTCGGCCAAACCGTTCGGCCATATGGCCGAACTAAGAGCGCATGGCCGAACGTTCCCCGAACGTTCGGCTAGCGCTGTGATTGGCCGAACGGGTCACGTGGTTCGGACCCGAACGCGCTCTGATTGGCCGAACGGTCACGTGGTTCGGGTAAATAAATACCCGAACCACGTCATATCTCCGCCATTTGTCTGTGGGTTTAGCTTTGGGTAGGCAGGCAGGGTAGTTCGCGCTCCAGCCACGCTAGCCAGGGTCCCCCCTGTCATTGTGTCACTGCTGGGAACAGTAGTACACCGCTTGCTCAGCCACACTATATAGCATTCTGTTTACTGCCACTCTGTGTACCTCGCTCAGCCACACTATATAGCATTCTGTTTACTGCCACTCTGTGTCTGCTGGGAATAGTAGTACACCGCTTGCTCAGCCACACTATATAGCATTCTGTTTACTGCCACTCTGTGTACCTCGCTCAGCCACACTATATAGCATTCTGTTTACTGCCACTCTGTGTCTGCTGGGAATAGTGGTACACCGCTCGCTCAGCCACACTATATAGCATTCTGTTCACTGTTCTGTGTCTGCTTGGAATAGTGGTACACCGCTCGCTCAGCCACACTATATAGCATTCTGTTTACTGTTCTGTGTCTGCTGGGAATAGTGGTACACCGCTCGCTCAGCCACACTATATAGCATTCTGTTTACTGTTCTGTGTCTGCTGGGAATAGTGGTACACCGCTCGCTCAGCCACACTATATAGCATTCTGTGCACTGTTCTGTGTCTGCTGGGAATAGTGGTACACCGCTCGCTCAGCCACACTATATAGCATTCTGTTCACTGTTCTGTGTCTGCTGGGAATAGTGGTACACCGCTCGCTCAGCCACACTATATAGCATTCTGTTTACTGTTCTGTGTCTGCTGGGAATAGTGGTACACCGCTCGCTCATCCACACTATATAGCATTCTGTTCACTGTTCTGTGTCTGCTGGGAATAGTGGTACACCGCCCGCTCAGCCACACTATATAGCATTCTGTTCACTGTTCTGTGTCTGCTGGGAATAGTGGTACACCGCTCGCTCAGCCACACTATATAGCATTCTGTTCACTGTTCTGTGTCTGCTGGGAACAGTAGTACACCGCTCGCTCAGCCAGAGTATATAGCATTGTGTTTACTGCCACTCTGTGTACACCGCTCAGCCAGACTATATACCATTGTTTACTGACACTCTGTGTACACCGCTCAGCCAGACTATATACCATTGTTTACTGACACTCTGTGTACACCGCTCAGCCAGACTATATACCATTGTTTACTGCCACTCTGATTCTGCTGGGAACAGTAGTACACCGCTCGCTCAGCCAGACTATATAGCATTGTGTTTACTGCCACTCTGTGTACACCGCTCAGCCAGACTATATACCATTGTTTACTGACACTCTGTGTACACCGCTCAGCCAGACTATATACCATTGTTTACTGAAACTCTGTGTACACCGCTCAGCCAGACTATATACCATTGTTTACTGCCACTCTGATTCTGCTGGGAACAGTAGTACACCGCTCGCTCAGCCAGACTATATACCATTGTTTACTGACACTATATAGCAGACTATATAGCATTGTGTGTACACCGCTCAGCCAGACTATATACCATTGTTTACTGACACTCTGTGTACACCGCTCAGCCAGACTATATACCATTGTTTACTGCCACTCTGATTCTGCTGGGAACAGTAGTACACCGCTCGCTCAGCCAGACTATATACCATTGTTTACTGACACTCTGTGTACACCGCTCAGCCAGACTATATACCATTGTTTACTGCCACTCTGATTCTGCTGGGAACAGTAGTACACCGCTCGCTCAGCCAGACTATATACCATTGTTTACTGACACTCTGTGTACACCGCTCAGCCAGACTATATACCATTGTTTACTGCCACTCTGATTCTGCTGGGAACAGTAGTACACCGCTCGCTCAGCCAGACTATATACCATTGTTTACTGACACTATATAGCAGACTATATAGCATTGTGTGTACACCGCTCAGCCAGACTATATACCATTGTTTACTGACACTCTGTGTACACCGCTCAGCCAGACTATATACCATTGTTTACTGCCACTCTGATTCTGCTGGGAACAGTAGTACACCGCTCGCTCAGCCAGACTATATACCATTGTTTACTGACACTCTGTGTACACCGCTCAGCCAGACTATATACCATTGTTTACTGCCACTCTGATTCTGCTGGGAACAGTAGTACACCGCTCGCTCAGCCAGACTATATAGCATTGTGTTTACTGCCACTCTGTGTACACCGCTCAGCCACACTATATAGCATTGCGTACTCTGCCAGTCAGTGTGTATATTGCTGGGATCAGTAATACTCCACTCACCGTCAACCACTATATGAGCTCAACATGAGTTCCCCAGAGACCTCCGCTGTGAGCAGCACTCCCAACAACAGCAACAGCCAACGCCCCACGCAAGCTATAACATCCACCCCAGCAGCCAGTGGTCAGCAGCAGCCCTCCCCGGAGGAGAACGTTGTGTCCATCAGTCCGTCGCCAGAGCGATTAATGAGGGCTGCCATTGAGGAGATGATGGGGCCTGATGTGGAGGAGGAGGTCTGGCTCAGGCCAGCATCCCAAGTTAATGTTGAGGACGATGAGGGGTCTGTGTCTGGGGATGTTGGGGTGGCAGAGGTGGTGGGTGGGTCAGACTCAGGAGAAGAGTTGTATGATGAGGATGATGATCGGGACCATCTGTATGTGCCTCAGAGTCCGACCCCGGAAAACATGTTGTATCGTGTGTTTAGGTACTAAAATCTGCGTTCCCTCCCAGTAGTGTTGGGCGAACAGTGTTTGCCACTGTTCGGGTTCTGCAGAACATCACCCTGTTCGGGGTGACTATATAGCAGACTATATAGCATTGTGTTTAATGCCACTCTGTGTACACGGCTCAGCCACACTATATAGCATTGTGTTTACTTCCACTCTGTGTCTGCTGGGAACAGTAGTACACCGCTCACCCGCCACTGTATAGCATTGTGCTCTGTGTCACTGCTGACAATAGTGGTACACCGCTCACCCACCACTGTATAGCATTTCTGTACTGCCACTGTACTGCTGCCAGTCAGCGTGTACTTTAAGGATAAGTGAAATGAGGAAGAAATCCGGTGAAAGAGGGAGGGGCAAGGGAAGAGGTGTTTCCCCTGACGGTTCACGTACAGGCCACAGGGGAGCACCCAAGAAAACCCACTCAATACTGCCCATGTTGTCCAGGACAACAACCCTCACAGATCCAAAAGAACAGGACCAGATAATTACTTGGATGACCTCTCAAGCGTCCAGCAGTGGGTTAAGCAGCACCAGCACATCACGCACGAGGTCCGAGTCCTCAGCCAGTTAAAGTCTGGGCTTTCTTTGAAGACTGCACTGAGGATGTTACCATGGCGATTTGCAAGGTGTGCAAGACCCGCCTGAGCAGGGGGAAAAGTATTAACAACCTCTCCACCACCAGCATGAGCCGCCACATTCTATCCAAACATCCCACTCTGTGGGCAAACGCGGCAGGACAGGGTACCACCAGCAACACTGCCTCCCTTGGGTTCACCAGACTCACCACCAGACCCGCCTCAGCAGCAGCAGTAGCCCAGCCATTGCGTGGTTCACAACATTCACAAACATCAGACGATGCTGACACTGTCACTTTCCGGACTAGTGCTCTTGAGGTCTCCCAGTGTTCATCAAACACAACAACCAACAGCCCTTCGGTGTGCAGCGCTACGGTTGAGTTGTCTGTCTCTGAGATGTTTGAGCACAAGAGGAAATTGCCAGCAAATGACCCCCGGGCCGTGGCAGTAACAGCCAGCCAGCATAGCCAAGCTTCTGGCCTGCGAAATGCTGCCATATCGAGTGGTGGAGACAAACAGCTTCAAGGGCATGATGTCAGTGGCCATCCCACGTTACGTTGTTCCCAGCCGCTACCACTTTGCGCGCTCTGCAGTGCCTGAGTTGCATGAGCACGTGGTCAGCTAAATAACCCGAAGCTTGAAGAATGCCGTTGCCTGCAAGGTTCACCTCACCACTGACACCTGGACGAGTGCGTTCGGCCAGGGTCGATACATCTCCCTTACCGCGCACTGGGTGAACCTTGTGGAGCCTGGCAGCGATTCCTCACCTGCTACGGCGCGGGTGTTGCCCACGCCGCAAACAGCTGGATAACAACAGCAGCACCTACCTCTCTGACTCCTTCTCCTCCAACGCATCTCAAAGCTGTACCTCATCCGGAAATGCTAACCCAGCACCAGCAGCAGTAGGATCGTGGAAGCAGTGCAGCACAGCTGTTGGCATGCGTCAGCAAGCGTTGCTGAAGCTGATCTGCCTTGGGGATAAGCAGCACACAGGGGAGGAAATTTGGAGGGGAATAAAGGAACAGACGGATTTGTGGCTGGCACCGCTGGACCTGAAACCGGGCATGAAGCTAGACACCTGGCACGAACTGGCAATGTACGCAATAGAGGTGCTGGCTTGCCCGGCAGCCAGCGTTATGTCGGAACGCTGTTTCAGTGCTGCCGGAGGCATCATCACAGATCGGCGTATCCGCCTCTCCACAGAAAATGCAGACCGTCTGACTCAAATTAAAATGAATCAATCCTGGATTGGAAACGACTACGCAACACTCCTGGACCCCAACCAAGTAACATGACCGATGAACATCTGGGATGGTTTAGCGTTTCCGGTCCCTGTTTATTGAACCTCTCATCTGTATTACATTTATGACTGCATGGCGGCAAAAAGCATTGCTGCTATATCCGCACGCTTTTTGTCCTCATGCAAGGCCTGGGTTGTTGTGTCTCACAAAGCGTGGCCTTCTCCTCCTGCGCCTCCTCCTGTTCCATCACGTGTGCTGCTGCTGCTGCTGCTGCTGCTGCTGCTGGGTTACCGTTGCCGGTCCCTGTTTATGGAACCTCTTATCTTTATTACATTTATGACTACATGGCGGTACAAAGCATGCTATCCGCACGCTTTTTGTCCTCATGCAAGGCCTGGGTTGTTGTGTCTCACAAAGCGTGGCCTTCTCCTCCTGCGCCTCCTCCTGTTCCATCACGTGTGCTGCTGCTGCTGCTGCTGCTGCTGGGTTACCGTTGCCGCGTGGTCCCTGTTTATGGAACCTCTTATCTTTATTACATTTATGACTACATGGCGGTACAAAGCATGCTATCCGCACGCTTTTTGTCCTCATGCAAGGCCTGGGTTGTTGTGTCTCACAAAGCGTGGCCTTCTCCTCCTGCGCCTCCTCCTGTTCCATCACGTGTGCTGCTGCTGCTGCTGCTGCTGGGTTAGCGTTGCCGCGTGGTCCCTGTTTATTGAACCTCTTATCTTTATTACATTTATGACTACATGGCGGTACAAAGCATGCTATCCGCACGCTTTTTGTCCTCATGCAAGGCCTGGGTTGTTGTGTCTCACAAAGCGTGGCCTTCTCCTCCTGCGCCTCCTCCTGTTCCATCACGTGTGCTGCTGCTGGGTTAGCGTTGCCGCGTGGTCCCTGTTTATTGAACCACTTATCTTTATTACATTTATGACTGCATGGTGGTACAAAGCATGCTATCCGCACGCTTCTTGTCCTCATGCAAGGCCTGGGTTGTTGTGTCTCAAAGCGTGGCCTTCTCCTCCTGCGCCACCCTCCTCCTGTTCCATCACGTGTGCTGCTGCTGGGTTAGCATTACCGGTCCCTTTTCCTGGAACCTCTTATATGTATTACATTTATGACTGCATGCCGACAAAAAGCATGTTACCTGTGCAAAGAAAACAGACATTTCCCGCATTTAAAAGACAGTTTTCCCTTTGAAACTTTAAAATCGATTTTCTCAAAAACTATAAGCTCTTTTTGCTAAATTTTTTTTTCCTCTTGTACCCACTCCCAAGGTGCACATACCCTGTAAATTTGGGGTATGTAGCATGTAAGGAGGCTTTACAAACCACAAAAGTTCGGGTCCCCATTGACTTCCATTATGTTCGGAGTTCGGGTCGAACACCCGAACATCGCGGCCATGTTCGGCCTGTTCGGCCCGAACCCGAACATCTAGATGTTCGCCCAACACTACCTGTGATATGCCCACTCCTGGATAAACTCTCTCCCCCGTGGGGGGATCAGAAACGCATTCCATTTGTTAGTTAGTATAATGTTTACAGTGAGAAGATTGCCAAGATCATACGTAAACATTGGCACATATTGAGAGACGGTCTGACTGAGGTTGTAGAAGTACAGAGTTTTCCCCTGTGGAAGGCTCCCACTTTAAAAGATAAATTAGTTCATGCTGATGTGGGGTCAAAACGATGCTTTGATAGGTCAGGTAGACCGGATGGCACCTATCCCTGTCTTAACTGCGTACATTGCAGTAGTGTTATTAGAGCAAGAGATATTTGCCATCCTTACACTGGGGCTAAATATAGAATTTATGGACAATTTGACTGTAATTCAAAATATGTAGTGTACGCCCTTAAGTGCCCATGTGGCTTGTTATACATAGGCCAGACCACTCAGGCCATGAAAGTCAGACTGTCAGCCCATAAGAGTGCCATTAGAACAAAGAAAAAAGAACTAGCAGTTTCATCTCATTTCATGCAGGCCCGCCACAATGTGAGTCAACTGCGGTTCCAGATTTTAGAACAAGTGCCCCCCTTAAGACGAGGGGGTGACAGAGTTAAGAAACTCCTATATAAGGAGGCAATCTGGATCCGTAGACTTGACACTCTTGAACCGCGGGGCATGAACCGAGAATATGATATGCTGCCCTTAATTTGAGATTTTATAGTATCTTGGCTAATTCTTCTTCTTCTTGCTGTAGTTTTATAGCTAATAGATCTATTTTGTATTTCCTTGATAGACTTGTTTTTGGGGTCCTCCCCAGTGGGTGTGGGTTGAGGGTGGGGGCGTCTCATGTACAGTCCAGCGCGGGGATTTTTTGTACCTGTGCTGTGATGGGTACGCCTGCCATGGTGGTACTTTTCCCCTTTGGGAAGCCCAGTACCGCATTCTGATTTTCAGGGTGTGGGACTTTTAGTAATATCTTTGCTCCCTTTGAGGTGGAGTGCCACTTTAGGATGTCAACCTCCGTGCGCTGCTATGTGGCGCACGTAAGGTTTGTTTACATCGGCTCCTATTGGTCGGCGGCCCTGCTGTACGCATGTCCGCCGGCCGTGTCATACCCGGAAGGACGGCGGTGTGTGTTTACACACGTGGCCGCCCTTTAGCCTTTCCGACTGAGCGGTGGCGACACCGCTCGTCACAGCAGAGGTTCCCTATCAGGTCCGCTCCGATAGGGGCATTGACCTGATGAGGTCACATAGCTCCTCTGACTTGATTGGTCGGCGGCTATACGGGATGAATGAGCCGGCGGAAGGGGACTCTTGCTGCTCTAGACCTGCGCCCACGGGGGAGAGAGGTTATCCAGGAGTGGGCATATCACAGGTAGGAATTTAGTTCCCCATATGGTCCGCTTGGCTGGACGGAGGGGGTGTGACCGCCAGAGGCGAAGGTGTGATATGATTGGTTGATTCATAATGGAACATAGTATTTAAGGTGATGACTTGTGATTTGAAATTGAGACGCAGACATTACTTGACAAAAGAGGTTCGCCTCCGAAACGTTGTACACTTATGTCTGTTTGTCTTTAATAATAAAACTTTTTGTAATAGTTGTAGCTAGCACTAGGCTAGCTACCAGTGTCCTCCAAGTCCCTGCACCTCTCTGATCACCCCGATCGCCGCTGCTTATATTTACCCAGCCGCGATCCCGCGAGAGCCGCAGTCTCCGCAATCAGCTTCAGTCGTTGCTATGGCGACGATCGGACATGACGCCATGGACGTCATGACGTCATGCGTAGTCCCGATCCTCCCCATAGCGAAGCCTGGAACTGATTGGGAGACTGCGCCATCGCAGGATCCCTGGGGGGTACGTATACCGGTGGTGATTGGGGGCGATCGGAGGGACTTTGGGGACACAGGTAGCTAGCCTAGTGCTAGCTACAACTATTACAACAAGTTTTATTACAAAAATCCCTCCCGGGGCCATGCAATCCTCTGCGGTGGCTACCCCGAGTGTAGGTCGGGGTTACCTCCAGGAGGGTTAAACAGGAAGTTTGGTCTGTCAGTGTGAAGCGAGCCTAGCCCTTACACTATCTTATCAACTTGTACATACACATGCCTCGCGTTTTACATTCAACCAGTACCATCCATCCTGTGCAAAGCCAATTCACAGCATCAAATATTTAAAAAAATAAATAAATTATTTTTTCTATGTAAAATGTATATGCCATGATATCATTCTGGCCTGACTACTCCAGTGGATGCAAAACCATTTTTTTTTTCAAAATAAAATAACTTTTTGTATGTAAACCTGCACCATCATGTGCAAAAGGAAGTCACTGCATCTCTTGTCAGTATCACCACGGCGGCAACAAACATTAAAAAAGAAAAACAATAATTTGGTGTATGTAAAATGTATATGCCATGACAACATCATCGTTCTAGCCAGTGGCGTCGCTAGCCCTATTTTAGGGGGGCCCGTGCCCCCAACATGTCCTGGGGTGCCCCCAATCTATTTCTAGGGGTGCTCTGCTGGCCACCGCTAGGTTCTGGAGGGGTCGCAGCATGAGGGGAGAGCTTGGTGGCACGTGGGTGGGGAGGGGGGACGGTCTCCCCCCTGAGCCCCCTCACCTCGGGCTCTCCCCTCTGCGCTCCCCTCCAGCATTGATTAGTGTGGGTATGCAGGCGGCGGGGCAGCGGCAGATACATACCTTCCGTGCACCCCCCGCCTAGTGCCCACTGGTGTTCCCAATCTCCAAGGACCCTAGGAACGCCCCTGGTTCTAGCTTCTGCTACAGTGGCTACAAAAAAATGTTTTTAAAAATAAAATAACTTTTTGTATGTAAACCTTGCCAATGATGTGCAGAGCAAAGTCTCCACATCTCTTGTCAGTGTCACTAGGGCTGCAACAAACCTCAAAAAAAAAGTAATTTTTTGAATGTAAAATGTATATGCCATGACAATATCTTTCTGTCCTCTGCTGCAGATGTTCATACACGGCCGCTGCATGTCTTGCTGAGATTCAGCGGGGAAACAACATGCCAGTGAGGTGCTTAATTTGCAAAAGCCATACCTGCTGGAATTCCACGCTCATGATGTTTGAACAAGAATGATCCATCAATGAGTATCTGTATGATCCGGGTGCTAGGACAGGCTCTGCAGAACTGGGGATTTTTTTTTTGCAGCGTTACTGTGCACACTTCATAAACTAAAACTCTTTGCGGTTGTTTGCAGTGCGGTAAATGCAGCGTTTGGTCTGTCAGTGTGAAGCGGGCCTAACCCTTACACTACCTGATCAACATGTACACATGCCAGACATTTTAAAGCAGCACTTTATTCCACAAATAACATAACACCAACCTCAGTACAACAATTAAGGGATTTGCGACAAGGTCGCCATACTGTTGAGGAATATGCTTCAGAATTCAGGCGATGGTTAGTTTCAACTACATGGAATGATTCTGCATTATTGGATCAATTCTTGTTGGGACTCTCTGATGTTGTCAATGATATTCTGATCAGGGTTGCTCATCTGGATTCCGGATATCCGGGTAACCCGGATATCCGAACTTTTTGGGGCTATTTGACCGGATTCGGATTCCAGATACCTGGGACCAAATCCGGATAGCTATCTGCGGATAGTTGGGCGCATAACCCGGATATCCGCGGATATTTGCGGATATCCGGATGCGAAATACTGTAACTAATATGATTCTCCTAGCAGAAGCTCTAGCAACCAATCACAGAGGGGAACCCTGGCCAGCACCACCTGACCTCATTGAGCCAATCAGAGGCCTCCCAGCCTAAGCCCTGGCACCCAATCACAGAAAGGAACACTGGCCAGCCCCCCTGTATAATAAGAAGGGCTGCCATGATGAGACAGATCATCCTGGCTTGCTGAATGCACACTGAGAGACATGCTCCAGTGCTGGTGGTGCCCTTCAAAGGGCTGTACACAGTTATAAACCTAAAGCTGTTCATTGATTAACCCCTTCACTACTATCACTACTCTATAGTTAAATCGTTAATTAGCTTGATTGCTGTCAAATAGTGTGACAGTTAAGGCCCATACACACGTCGGATTTTTGCGAACGACCCGTCGTTTGAACGTTCCGTCGTTCAGTCGTTCGCATGTCAAATCCGGCGTGTGTACAGACTATCGTTCGGGTGATAAGACTGGTTTTCAGCGATCCGCCCAGTCTTATCACCCGAACGATAGTCTGTACACACGCCGGATTTGACGTGCGAATGACTGAACGACGGAACGTTCAAACGATGGGTCGTTCGCAAAAATCCGACGTGTGTATGGGCCTTTAGAGTGTGTGCTGCTAGCCTAGGAAGGGCTGTGTACACAGTGATAAGCTGTTCAGTGATTAATCCCTTCACTCTCACTACAGTATTCTTAAATCGTTAATTAGCTTGATTTCATTATGTGACAGTTAGTCATAGTGTGTGCTCAGAGTCAGGGCTGCTGCAGCTGCTATGTGTCTGTTTGTGTTCTGTGCACAGACCAGGCCAGCTGCTGCCTGCTGGCGGCTAGCTATTAGCCTTAGCTAGCTACAGTTTAGGTTAGGTTAGGGATTAGGGAATAGGAACACGTGCAAAGTGCAAAGTGCCACGTGCAAACACGTGCAAAGTGCCACGTGCCACATGCCAAGTGCCAAGTGCAAAGTGCTACATGCAAAGTGCCACGTGCAAAGTGCCACGTGCCAAGTGCCACGTACAAAGTGCCACGTGCAAAGTGCCACATGCCACGTGCCACATGCCAAGTGCAAAGTGCAACGTGCAAAGTGCCACGTGCAAAGTGCCACATGCCAAGTGCCACATGCCAAGTGCCACATTCCAAGTGCCAAGTGCAAAGTGCCACGTGCCAAGTGCCACATGCCAAGTGCCAAGTGCCACATGCTGCTGCTGCATTGCCCTGCTCCTGCTGCCTGTGCTGCTCACACCCCCAGGGTGCCACGGGCCACTGCTGCTGTGCTGATACCACTTATATTTAACCCAAAACACAATTGCTGCGTAATTTTTTGGAGGTGTCTACTCTTCGCTGAAAACTGTCATGTCCCAGTTGTGCGGTTGGACTTCGGACACAATGTGGGCTGCACAACCGCTGTCTGGAACCTAGGCCTAATGTTAACTGACAGCAATTTTTTTTTTGGGGGGGGGGGGGGGATTTGAAGTCCCCACATCATCAATTAGCTTTCCCCTTTGCAAAATAATGATGATACATGCCTCATTTACCCTAAAAACCCCTTTTATAGCAATTTAAAGGACACTTCAGTTTTTTCTATCCAGATATCCGAATAGGTCGGATATCCGCGGATATTGTGTTCGGATATCCACATGAACGCGGATATATGAACGTTCGGATTCGGATATCCGATCCGGATATCTGGGTATCCGGATCAATTCGGATTTTAAAAAGGGGTATCTGAGCACCCCTAATTCTTGTCAGTCATCCAGTTCCTACATCTCTGGAGGCAGCTATAACCTTAGTTATTAGAGTTGATAGGCGGGTCAGACAACGTCGCCAAGGATAGTCTAATATAACTATTTCTGCAACTTTTCCTCAACAATACCATAACCGGTGTTACTGAGGAAAGAATGCAAATAGGGGTTTCAAAGATCTCTAATACAGAAAAAAAAACCTCATAGGACAAATGAACGTTTATGTTTCTATTGTGGAAAGTCAGGACACATAGGGCTTGATTCACAAAAGAGTGCTAACTGTTAGCACGGCCGTTTTCGCGTGAATTTTCGCATTGCGCACGATCGCGAATTTTCGCGCGAAACGATAACGTTTTCGCGCGCTGACGCGAATTTTCGTGCGAAAACGATATCGATTTCGCTGTAAAATTCGCGTTTGCGCGCAAAAACGTTATCGTTTCGCGCGAAAATTCGCGATCGCGCGCAATGCGAAAATTCACGCGAAAACGGCCGTGCTAACAGTTAGCACTCTTTTGTGAATCAAGCCCATAGTCCAATTATGTCCAAAAAAAACAAAGAAGTCGGAAAACTACCATGCTTAACTGAGGTGGAGCGAACTCAGTTAAGCACGCAGTGTTTCTCTCCAGAAAATCAGTTAATCACGTTGCCTGTATCCATTGTGTGTGGTGAAATTGTATATCATTGTAAAGCACTAGTTGATTGCGGTGCTGTGGTTAGAGTTGAGCTGAAATTTTCGAAATTTCACGTTACTATAATTACGCATGCGAAATTTGCGATTACGATGCGAAATTATGGTAGCGTAATTGCCATTGAAATCATAATTGAAAATACCGTAAGCGTAATTTTCAACGCGTAATTTCGCATTTCGTTCAAAACGTAATTTCGCGTTAAACCACAACGTAATTTCGCGTTAAACCACAACGTAATTTCGCGTTAAACCATAACGTAATTTCGCGTTAAACCATACCGTAATTTCGCATTTCTTCGTAATTTCGCAAATTTAGTAATTACTTGTTAGCTATAAATAGAAATACGTTGTAATTTTGGAAATGAAAGTAATTTCGTTTACAATAGTAATATACACAGGAAAGTGTCTGGGTATTGGGGATTGTCCAATCATATTACAGGCTTCTTTTGAGATACATCCTAAACAACCAATTGTAGTTTGACCCACCCTCCTAGTATATAATCTGGCAGCCATGTCAGTTTCACTTTGTGGGTTGTTGTTTCTGTAGGAGAAGGAGTGAGAGAGAGCACATTGCAGAACTCATATACACAATTTCTTTGCCTTTTCTAGCATTTTGCTTTATTTTAGTCATTGCTATAGACTGTGAGGAAGTTTATTTGTTTATTTAACTATTTTAGGGCATTATTCAGACTGGGATTTGTTTGTTTCAGCGCGCGCAATGCGAAAATTCACGCGAAAACGGCCGTGCTAACAGTTAGCACTCTTTTGTGAATCAAGCCCATAGTCCAATTATGTCCAAAAAAAACAAAGAAGTCGGAAAACTACCATGCTTAACTGAGGTGGAGCGAGTCTGGGTATTGGGGATTGTCCAATCATATTACAGGCTTCTTTTGAGATACATCCTAAACAACCAATTGTAGTTTGACCCACCCTCCTAGTATATAATCTGGCAGCCATGTCAGTTTCACTTTGTGGGTTGTTGTTTCTGTAGGAGAAGGAGTGAGAGAGAGCACATTGCAGAACTCATATACACAATTTCTTTGCCTTTTCTAGCATTTTGCTTTATTTTAGTCATTGCTATAGACTGTGAGGAAGTTTATTTGTTTATTTAACTATTTTAGGGCATTATTCAGACTGGGATTTGTTTGTTTCAGCGTTTATCAGCTATTTCAGACAGATAGAGACCCAGTGGTAGGCTCTGTCTGTGTTCATCAACAGCCAGTGATATATATATCTGTCTGTTTTTATCTTTAAGTACTTGTTTTAAGTGTCAGTAACAGGCAGACACGACATAACCCCTGTATGTAAGTTCTGTTTTTTCCACTGAGCCAGTGGAAGTTATTTGGATTTATTTTCCTTTTTTTTTTTTTTCTAATTTTCGTGTTTTGTACTTTTTAAATTGTTTTATTTAATTTAATTTTGCTAGTTTTATTTTTTTTCCAACAATTTCTATTGTACTGTTGCCCATCCCCTACAATAAAGTTCTATCTGTGTTACTACTCCCCAAAACTTTAGTAACATGTCTGGAAGACGTGGTGATCGTGGCATAAGCAGGGGAAGTACTGCTAGAAGATTTCTGTTCGGTGATTTGTCAGGCAGGGATCAGCCAGCCTCAGGCAGGGGACACTCCACATCAAATGTGGGACAATCAGTGACAGGCAGGGGAGGGTCTGATACAGGCAAGGTACAATCTGCACGAGCCAGGGGACAGTCCACAGCAGGCAGGGTTACATCATCAGCAGGTAGAGTCGGCTCAGCTGCAGCAGGTGCTGCTGGCCACTCAGCATCAGGCAGTTGTGATGAACCACCAAAAAGAGGCTTAAACCTAATGCGGTCCTTTTTATCTTCAAAGGCACCACAGCGCATTGGTGAAAGACAGGCTGATGAAATTGTGGCCTGGGTGACAAGGGACACTAGTAGCCAGTCCCCTAATGACGATTTACCTAGCAGCTGCAGTACCATGAGTAGCACACCCATGCCTGCTCAAAAAGCTGGCCTCAAAACTCCTGTACCTGAGGAGCCTGCACTGTTATTTGATGACCATATTTCCAACCATGTGGATGAAGCTCTTCAGCAGGCAGACATAAATCTGCCTGATGGCCAGAGTTTACTGGAGGTTGATGTTGAGGAGAATGCTAACCTTGACATCACGCATGCAGTCGTAGCAGGTGATAATGAGAGCATAGCATGCAAACCCAATAATCCATTGCAGCTGTCAAGGGAGCAAAATTTAAACCCGGTGGTAGTCTCCCCGCAACAAGTTCCTGCCTTTGGTGTTCATGATGAGGGGGTGGGTTTTGAAGAGGGAGACAGTGATGATGAGGTCTTGGATGAAAATTATAATCCTGACTGTGATGCCAGTTCTGATGAATCCAATCGGCAGAGGAGGAAGAGGGTGCATCGGCGTATTATGGCGTCTCAGCCTAGTGCCCACACAGTCTCCTCTGGTAGTGTAGGTGCAGCAAACAGTAGGCAGCAGCCGCAGACAGAGCCTTCATCTGAAGGCACCCTCTCCCATACTGGAGGGCCTGGGACTGTAACCTCATTAAACAAACCTTCACAGAAGAAATCACCAATTTGGAAATATTTTACCGTCTCAAACGTTGATTCTCTGATTGTCATTTGTACTATTCCAGGGTGCGGTGTCAGGATGCGCAGAGGGAAAAAATTGTCAAACGTGGGAACAGGTGCACAACACTCCCACCTAAAAAACTACCACAAGAGGCAGTATAACCTTATCCAAGAAGTTCTAGAGGGCAGAAAAAGCAAAGAGAGTAATCCTGTACAGTCCCATTCGCCGACGCCTTCCCTTTCTTCTCCAGCGTCTGACATTGTTCCGCCTCTTCCAACTAGGTTTCCCTCTGCAACACAGTCAGGTGACAGAGGCCCGACCACATCCTCTTCCATTGCACGATCCTCATCATCTCGCAGCACCCAGCCCTTGATCAGCGAGGTAATGCGACCGACAAGGCCACCACTTCCCTCCAATCGTAGAATCCGTAGGCTAAATGGCCTATTGGCACAGGCTATGGCCCAGCAGCTGCTGCCCTACTCTATTGTGGAGGAGGGGTCCGCTATTCGCCAATTACTTGAGTATGGAATACCAGAATGGCGGATCCCAAGTCGCCATTATTTTTCTAAGACCGGGGTCCCTGCTCTGTATCAACACACGCTGGAGAATGTTACCCTATCACTTGATCATTCAATAGGTGACAGGGTACATTTCACCATGGATGGATGGAGCAGCAGCCACGGGCAGGGACATTACCTCTCATTCACTGCGCATTGGGTCACCCTCCATAATCAGGAGGAGGGTTCCGGTCCTGGGCCTGTCAGTGATCTGGTTTCACCACCTCGTGGTGTCAAGGGGAACAGTTGTGCATTTCCCTGTGCCAATGTCTCTACTGGTACTGTAACCCCCACCCCCGCTAAGCGAGCACGCTGTTACACCAATGTGGCTCACCGACGCTGTCAGGCGGTGCTCCAGCTTGTGAGTGTTGGGGAACACAGACTTACTGCAGTCAACATCCTTTCCATGCTACAGCAACAGGTGCAGAAGTGGCTAACCCCACGAAGACTGCAGATTGGTCACGTCGTTTGTGACAATGCTGCAAACCTGCAGGCTGCCCTTAGAAATGGCAATATCACTCATGTGCCTTGTTTTGCACATGTACTTAACCTAGCGGTTCAGTGATTTTTGCGATCCTACCCAGGCCTGAGTGATTTGGTAAAGACTGCAAGGAGTATCGCTCTTCATTTCAAATATTCCTCAGTTGCCAACACATTGTTCACTCAATTGCAGCGGCGCCATGGCCTGCCCCCCCACAGGCTCATGGTAGATAGTCCAACAAGGTGGAACTCCACCCTCCACATGCTGGAGAGGTTATGGGAGCAGAAAAAAGTAGTAACTGAGTATATCCTGGAGCAAAGCACCCAGAGATCAGGTGCAAGTGCAACACTCAGATACATCACTAGGGAAGAGTGGCATATGATCCATCAGTTCTGCTATGTTTTGGCTCCATTCCATCAGGCTACTCTGATAGTGAGCAGTGAGCAAGTCAGTATTAGTAATGTGCTCCCTCTTGTGTTCATTCTGGATGAGTCACTCACTAGCCTGTTGACAGCTGGAGAGGATGCCCTTGCTGCGATGGAGCAACAACTCTTACTCCAAAGCAGCCAGTCTCAGCCACAGGTGGAGGATGAGGATGTAGATGTTGTGGAGGATTTCCTGGAGGTGCCTGAGCATGATGAGGAGGGGGAGCAGAGTAGTGCGTCATCTCTGGTTCATGGTTGGGGTGAAACTGTAATGCAAGATGAACATCAGGATGATTTTACAGTTTTAAGTACACGTGGGGAGGAGGATGTGGAGGAGCAGGCTCTGGTCTTCCCAATGGCTGGTCACATGATAAGATGCTTCCAAAGGGACCCCCGGATACGCAATATTAAGGAGAGGGAAGAGTATTGGTTGGCCACCCTCTTAGACCCGCGCTGCAAGGGTAAGCTTGTTCAATTCATTCCTTCCAGCCGGCAGGAGGAGAGGATGGGTGAGCTACAGCAGGCCCTCGTCCAGCGTCTGTTAGCGGCTTTTCCAATGCCTCAAAGCCCAGCTATCCTCACTCACCCTACGCAGCAGGTGTCTGTGCCAAGCAGAGCCAGTAGACCAGGAGACCTGTTTGGTGCCATGAGGCAATTTTATGGTTCAGATCAGCCTGCTGCAGCAGCAGCAGTACCAGGAAGTCAGGAGCAGCGGCTTCATCGTATGGTTGCTGACTATATGGGGTCACTCAGTGCACCAGACAGCATGCGCACAGAGGACCCCATGGAGTATTGGGCCGCCAGACTTGATACCTCTCGTGAGCTGGCTCAGTATGCCCTTGAACTCCTTTCATGCCCACCTTCCAGTGTCATATCAGAGCGGACATTCAGTGCGGCAGGCGGTGTGGTCACGAATAAGCGATCCCGTTTGTCCACGGATTCGGTGAACAGACTAACATTTCTAAAAATGAACCAGTCCTGGATTGCCAGTGACTACTTGGGTCCTCCTGTCATATCAAGGGACAGAATGGGTGCACATTAAATTCCCTCTCCACCGCTAGTCCTGTTTTTATTCTTAGCAGTGTTCCCACCATTAGGAAGCTCGGGGAAAAATTTTTTTTTGCCAAAAAACTGTTGATCTTAATAATGGTGTTGTCATCATCATATCCATATACCAAAAAGCAGCTTTGGTTCGTCACAGCGGTGTTCCCACCATCAGGATTCACTGCCCCCCCCCCCACCACCACCACCACCACATAAACCATAACTATAGCCTGTTGCTGTCATTCATCTCAGTGTTACCACCATCAGGGTGCTCTGCTGAATACAATTTTATACAAAAACCTGCTGCTGTCTTTCATACTAGTGTTTTGTTGCTACTCCCCTCTCATTGCTAAGATTATTTTTTTTTTTTACACTTTTGACAGAAATGTCCTGGGAATGAGGGTGATGGTCTATGTCTAGGCTGAGCCGCTGCTCCCCTCTTTGTGTCACAGAAATAATAGTCTGTTAACTTACACTATAAGTGTCCTGGGAATGAGGGTGATGGTCTATGTCTAGGCTGAGCCGCTGCTCCCCTCTTTGTGTCACAGATTAATAGTCTGTTAACTTACACTATAAGTGTCCTGGGAATGAGGGTGATGGTCTATGTCTAGGCTGAGCCGCTGCTCCCCTCTTTGTGTCACAGATTAATAGTCTGTTAACTTACACTATAAGTGTCCTGGGAATGAGGGTGATGGTCTATGTCTAGGCTGAGCCGCTGCTCCCCTCTTTGTGTCACAGATTAATAGTCTGTTAACTTACACTATAAGTGTCCTGGGAATGAGGGTGATGGTCTATGTCTAGGCTGAGCCGCTGCTCCCCTCTTTGTGTCACAGATTAATAGTCTGTTAACTTACACTATAAGTGTCCGGGGAATGAGGGTGATGGTCTATGTCTAGGCTGAGCCGCTGCTCCCCTTTTTTGCTAAGATAATTAGTTTGTTAAATGAGTCCAGAAATGTCATTAGAATGAGGGTGATGGATGGTCTAGGCTGAGCCGCTGCATCCCCCTGTTGTTTATGACTGGTTTTTTTTTTTCTTCCATATATCCGGTTTGAAGTTGTTTATTAAGCACATAGAATTAAAAAAATAAAATTATTTACAAAAAACAAAACAAACAAAAAAAAAAACACAAAAAAAAAAGAAAAGACGAAAAAAAATAAAAATAAAAAAAAATATTAAAAAATAAAAAATAAACTGGGCATAGCTGCTACCTCCACGTGGTGCCTGGTGGAAACGGCGAAAGCTGGCAAAATGCAGTATCGAAATACAGCAAAATTTTCCAATTGTGTCAGGAGAAAAATGTGTCTATACAATGTCTGTAATGTATATAGTCATGTGCCATGTATAACATACCATATCGCCGTAGACAGCTGAAGGGGACAACAAATATTTCTCTGCCCAGGGCAACCACGACCCTAGAGCCACCCCCGCTGTACATTTTGTACTCCAATATTTCTTCACATCGATTTCTCCACCACCAGGGTGCTGTGTTTTAAAGAATGTTATCCAGAAAACTGCTGCTTATTGGTTGAGATGATGTGTGGCCAGCCATGGTTGTTGTAATATTGTATTTAAACATGGTCATTCAGTGATTCAGTGCCTGTTATAGTATGTATACACTAACCGAAGGTAAGTACCAGGGGAACATACATAACACACACTTGTCACTAGGACATGCCCTATAGGTACAAAGTCAGGTATGATGCACCTGATGTTTATTATAATAAAATATTGGTAAAAAAACACCAATATGTTCTGGTGTTTAATACAGAGACACTCAATGTCTGTAGTGGTCCTAGGTACTAGGTGTCCTGTAACGGGTGGTATGGACCCAAGTGTGATCGCAGGTGTGGTAGAGTAGACCACCTCAGCAAAACACCTCAACCTGTCGGAGTCCTATACACACCCCACAAGGGGAGGCTAAATAATAAGGGTGCTCAAACGTGCATAGTGCTGTACATATAAACCTGGGTCCATACCACCCGTTACAGGACACCTAGTACCTGTTGCTGTGGGATAGCTACACCCCACTGACACACCATTGCAGTGGAGGGGGATCAGCCAGGACCCCCACAGCAAAGGACCACTACAGACATTGAGTGTCTCTGTATTAAACACCAGAACATATTGGTGTTTTTTTACCAATATTTTATTATAATAAACATCAGGTGCATCATACCTGACTTTGTACCTATAGGGCATGTCCTAGTGACAAGTGTCTGTTATAGTATGTAGCTGGTCCTGTGCTGCTGGGTGTGGTCTCATTATCTTTTCTTGTTGCTGAACCTTGCCTGAACTTGTATTACCTTTGAGGCTGCATGTATTGATCTCAGAATTGCCTTTACCTATCCTGTGATTGACCCCTTGTGTACTGCAATACCTCACCTGTGTATGACCCTGAATTCTTATTGGTTTGGCCCAGTCTTACGATTTTGTACCTAAATTACCTGATGTACTGTGTATGCCCCTGGCCATGTTTGTGACCTTTCCTGACCATTTATCCCCGGATTCTGTGGTTTTCCTTGTCCTTCAACCTATCAGCCTTTGCACATTGCACACTCATATATATTTGAAACCTTGAAATTATCATAAAAATATCTTGTGTTATTAACAGAGGGTTAAAGGACAACTGTAGTGAGAGGTATATGGAGGCTGCCATATTTATTTCCTTTTAAGCAATACCAGTTGCCTGGCAGCCCTGTTGATCCTCTGCCTCTAATACTTTTAGCCATAGACCCTGAACAAGCATGCAGCAGATCAGGGGTTTCTGATATTCGTGTCAGATTTTTTTACAAGAATAGCTGCATGCTTGATTCTGTTTTCATTCTGATACTACTGCAGCCAAATAGACCAGCAGGGCTGCCAGGCAGCAGGTTTTGTTTTGAAGAAACACATTTATCAGCCTCCATATACCTCACTACAGTTGTCCTTTAAGCATGGTCACTGTGTCCAAGGCGATGTACCTATCTGCCTCTGGAATTTTTTTTATTTGTACACTGCCTGCTTCTCCTGCATTATGGTGGTGATGGTCACGCTGACCGAGCCGATGCTCCCCCCCCACCACTGTTAGTTTATGCGATATATGTACCACTGCCTCATCTCCACTTCAAATAACAAAAAGAGGCTAAAATTTGCACGAACTCACCAAAATTGGACAGTTGAAGACTTGAAAAGTGTTACCTGGTCTGATGAGCCTCCACAGAGTCACAATGTGGCGTAAACACAATGAGAACATGGATCCATCATGCCTTGTTACCACTATGCACACTGTTGGTGGTGGTGTAATCCGAGCCGGATTAAGGCTAAATGGGGCCCTAAGCAAAGTAACTGATTTGGGCCCCCCATCATGTCGTAATGGAATCAGAAGATACAGCTGCACAGCAACATGCCGCACACACCGGGGCAGCCGAGCTACTGGTTGCTATGGGCAACAGCCCGCTTTCCTCTGTGGGTGCACAATGCAGGGAATAGCAGTGGCAAAATGCAGAGTGAGAGATGAATGGCTGGAACATTTGCACTCAGGGGCTTGGGCACCCCTGTGAAGAGGGCGCCAGATATCACAGCAGCAGCACTTTCCCCCTGCATCTCCAGCCTGGCAATAGCAGAAAGCTCTGGACATCGCCAAACCGGAAGCCGTTTCCCAGACAGAATTACATAACCACCCCCACCACCGAACAACCGATTTCCTCCCAAACTAGACAGCCACTATGCAGCCTCCATCCCAGTGAATACGATAGTCCAGCAGAGAAGGCAGCCGCAGCGGGGGAGAATGACAGCACCAGATGACTCACATTCACCAATTGTGATCCAAGCAATAGAGGTCATGTCATCCGGAGCCCATCTGTCTCCTTTAGAGTGCTGCCGCTCTGTTACAACTGCTATTACTACTTCCTACTTCCTGTTTGATCTGAGAATCAGGAAGTTTAGAGCGAGCGGCTGCACTGTAGAAGAGACAGATGGATTTCAGATGACGGGATCTCTATCGCTTGGATCATGGATAGGTGAGTGAGCGTTTGCCATCTGCTGCTATCATTCTTGCTGCAGCTGTGGTTCTCTGTGGGAAGGGAGGGAGGAGTGGCAGGACAGAGCGCACAGTAGCAGGAGGGGGACCTAGGAGGAGAGCCTGGCTCTGAAGACAATCAGCAGCGCACAGCATCATTTGACAAGACAAGACAAATTACATTTATATTGCGCTTTTCTCCTGGCGGACTCAAAGCGCCAGAGCTGCAGCCACTAGGACGCGCCCTATAGGCAGTAGCAGTGTTAGAGAGACTTGCCTAAGGTCTCCTACTGAATAGGTGCTGGCTTACGGAACAGGCAGAGATGAGATTCAAACCCTGGTCTCCTGTGTCAGAGGCAGAGCCCTTAAAGGGACTCCGAGCAGTGCCTGTGGGTATGCCTTTAAGCACACCCACAACTAATTAATTACATCCTCACACCTACCAGCATGATGTTTATAATTATATCCCCCTGGGTTCCTTATATTTAATTGCATTGTGCTGAATCGAGCTGCCGACTTTGGAGAAAAGTCGTCCTGTGTAATACAATGTAACTATGGAAAGATGCATATCATTTTGAAGCTCTCTTTCTCCTCTTTCCAATGATAGATGAACCGCCACCCTAGTTTTCGCTATTTTCGTGATCAAAATTGCAGCGGCCGCGATTTCGATCGCGAAAATAGCAAAAACTAAAAGGCATAGGGCGGTGGTTTATATATCATTGGAAAGAGGAGAAAGAGAGCTTTAAAATGATATGCATCTTTCCATAGTTACTGCACTGCTCAGAGTCCATTTAACCATTAAACCATCCAGCCACCGCTGACAGGATGGCGAGGGCTGGTTTATGTGCTGATGGGGCCCCTTTGACTCTGAATGGGGCCCCAAGCGACTGCTTTTGTTGCCTGGTCGGTAATCCGGCCCTGGGTGTAATGGTGTTGGGGATGTTTTCTTGGCACAGTTTAGGCACATTAGTGCCAAATGGGCATAGTTTAAATGCCACGTAGAATTAAGGCAGTTCTGAAGGCGAAAGGGGGTCAAACACTGTATTACTATGGTGCTCCTAATAATCCTTCAGTTAAATGTATACTAAGAAGTGACAACGATCTCTATGCTCTAAAAGATACACAACAGTATAACAACCTTTAAACAAAATGTTTTTATTTGTTGCAGCTGATACAAATCGTAAAATAAATCTGCACAGCTTCTACTTCCTGATTCATGGAAGCAGACATATTGGGCTCGATTCACAAAGCGGTGCTAACCCAGTTAGAGACTTTAGGCGTGATAACCATTGCACCATGCTGGTGAAAAGCCAGTTTAGGCATAAGTTTAGGTGTGATAAGTTTAGGTGTGATAAGTTTAGGCATGCTAAGTTTAGATAAGTGTAGATAGCGTGCAAAGTCCCGCACGCAAAGCAGCGCCATTAAACTATATGCAAAGTGCACCAGACTTTTCTAGCGCAAAACTTTTGATCAGCTGTGCACTGCGGTGCTAACGCAGTTGGTGCTTAAACTTATCATACCTAAACTTATCACTCCTAAACTTATCATGCGTAAACTGAGTTTAGGTGTGATAAAGGGCTTTTCACCAGCGTGCTAACTGTTAGCACCGCTTTGTGAATCAGGCCCATTGTGTAAAGAGGAACTCCAGTGAACATTTTTACTGTTGGCAGGTGATGTAGCTGCTGCATGGTTTTTGGCAGTTGGAAACAGCTATTCCCCACAATTCAGCAAGGTTCACAAACAGGAAACTGCCAATAGTACGTACTTTTATTGTTTCTTGTGGGAGGGGTTTCACAACAATATCAGCCACACAGCGCCCCCTGATGGTCTGTTTGTGAAAAGGAATAGATTTCTCATGCAAAAGGGGGTATCAGCTACTGATTGGGACAAAGTTCAATTTTTTATAACAAAAAAAACTATTTACAATACAAAAAAAAAAAAAAATTATGCGTCAGGTCTCCCCCCGACGCCCATCAGCTGAGCAAACAGCTCCTCATGCCGGGCGGACCTTTCTCGCAGCTCCAGGACCTGCTGCTTTAGAATGGGAATTTCCCGCACCTTCCTCCTCAGTCTCCGCAGTTCTCCTCTCACCCTGAGGTGAGAGGCTAGAGAAACTGTTGAAAAAAATGGGGAAAATAGGTTAACCATTTGATATACAATGATTATACTTTTTATATGAAACAATACCACCATTACACTAATAAATTTAGTTAATCATGTGATTGATATAATGTGTTTGGTTTGGTTTCTTTGGGGAAAAAAAAAATAACCTGTAATGCATAGCTTACACAATAACATTTAGGGCCCGTTTCCACTAAAAAAGTGATGCTAATGCGGCTACTAGAGTTGGGCCGAACGGTTCGCCTGCGAACGGTTCCATGCGAACTTCCGTGGTTCGCGTCCCGCAGGCGAACTTTTGCGGAAGTTCGGATCGCCCCATAATGCACCATGAGGGTCAACTTTAACCCTCTACATCACAACAACCGAACCTTCCGCGAAAGTTCGCGAACCCGGTTCGCGAACCTAAAATCGGAGGTTCGGCCCAACTCTAGCGGCTACCTTGTCGTATGAAATCACTTCTGCTTTCCTTCACATCACTTCTGCATCTCCTGATGAGGAAGTGAATAGAGGAGATAGGACACGGGCGCAGGCAGATGCAGCTGTGCGAGAATCTGTAGCATGCTCCACATTCTTGGATCACTACACCGCTCCGCATAACCCGCATGCAATGAAAATTGTTCCACTACCATGCATTGGTTTCAGGACAGCCGCGGTGGTATGCGGCTATGTAGCCACATCGCACTTAAAGGATACCCGAACTGAAATGTGACATGATGAGCTAGACATGTGTATGTACAGTGCCTAGCACACAAATTACTATGCTGTGTTCCTTTTTTTTCTTTCTCTGCCTGAAAGAGTTAAATATCAGGTATGTAAGTGGCTGACTCAGTCCTGACTCAGACAGGAAGTGACTACAGTGTGACCCTCACTGATACGAAATTCCAACTATAAAACACTTTCCTAGCAGAAAATGGCTTCTGAGAGCAAGAAAGAGGTAAAAAAGGGGAATTTCTTATCAGTGAGGGTCACACTGTAGTCACTTCCTGTCTGAGTCAGGACTGAGTCAGCCACTTACATACCTGATATTTAACTCTTTCAGGCAGAGAAAGAAAAAAAGGAACACAGCATAGTTATTTGTGTGCTAGGCAATGTACATACACATGTCTAGCTCATCATGTCACATTTCAGTTCGGGTATCCTTTAATGTAAACAGGCCCAGACTTGAGATACCAAATGTGGGATATTAATTATAAAGATTTTCACCATATTGGGTTGATCTGCAGCGTGCCGCTCGCCGTTGGCTGTGGTGGGAAGGCCCTGGCGAGGAAGATCTGGAGCAGCTGGGCCTGGCCACTCTGCGGTGTCGCCGCTGGCCCTGGGGCTGTGCAGGGGGTGAATGAGCATTTCCAGCTGTAATTAAAAATAATACATAATATATTGTGAAACATATATGTCATAAAATGGATAAAAGGGATTAACTTTTTAGTCGAAGTACAATTATTTTTATTAGTATTTTCAAAAATCATTAGAAAAGATCCTACTTTATTTAAATCCTTATGACCAGCCAAGCATTGTGGGAAACACATAATACTTATAGTACACGCCTCCAATGAATGTGGCCAGGCAATTTGCATGACAACGTATGCAAATTCCTCAGCAAGCACAAGCTGCAAAACTGACAGAAGGTCTCCTTTCCAGAGTCCTGCAGCATGCAAACCTACACAATGGTCAAAAGGCTGCCTGCCTGCGCAGGCAGCTAAGCGGATTCTCACACCAAGCCTATAGGAGCATCAGAGGTGCTGCACAGAAGAATGGGCAAAATTTGACAACGATAGGTCTGCCAAGCTTGTGGCATCATATGCAAAAAGACTTAAGGCTGTAATTGCTGCCAAAGGTACATCAACAAAGTTTTGAGCAAAGGCTGATAATACATAAGTACAAGTTATGTCTTATTTTTTTTCAAAGTAATTTTATTTTAATAACTTTTTAAAAAGCTCAAGTAAACTTTATCAATATTGTCCTTATGGCGCGTTGTGTGTAGAATTCAGAGGGAAAAAAATAGTCATTTTGGGAATACGTGCGTAACAAGATGCACTGTATTATATACACACACACTTCTATTATAATAATCACAGCCAATGGCATTTTGCATAGGATCAATAGATACAGTGCATAACATCCAAAATAGACATACATATAGTAATACTATGATGACTTACATTGTATGTCAGCGATTACTCTCGCCACAAAATCGTGGTCCCTCCTCTTGAGGTCAGACCACAGAATCTGGACCTTCTGTGCGCTGAGGACACGGTTGTATTGTGTCCGCATGATTTGCTGCACACTCTAAATCAGAGCATGCTTTGCCTGCCTGGTGCAGAGATCATAATGACCTCTGTGGAAGGTCTGTAAAAGAAATATAACAGTATTAATACCAAGTATATGTATTATACAATAGTTAATTAATATTTTTCTTACTCACAACTTAATGAACCACACATGTAAAATATGATATTATTGCTAATTACAGGGTTTACAAATTGTGTCCAATTGGAACTACATTCAATTCGATTTGCCATTGTTTTGCAATGGCAAATTGAATTGAATCGAATACCAATCGGACATGTAGGATTAAATCGGATCGTAAATAGAACCGTAATAGAATTTCACAAAGAATCGTATCATGTAGATTGGGGTTAGGGGACTGAGCCCACTAACGCAGTTGTGCGCAGTTTTGTCCACTTTTCAGAAACACATCAATGTTACAGATGCTGAAAAGCGGACACAACTATGTACAACTGCGTTAGTGGGCTCAGGCCCTAAGTAAGCAGCCGGTCCCCCCTTCCTTTCCCGTCCACCTCTCCTTTACTATCTGAAGTCAGGCAGCCCCTCCTCCACCACCACTGTCCCCTGATAGCTGATTGCCCTGATCACAGTTAAAGGGACCATGAGCAGTTTCCTTCACCCCCTATAGCCTGCGAGGTCCCCCTGCACCCTCCTGGTACCTTCTGTGGTCCTGTTCCCGGCAACTTCAGCTGAAGTCTCCCGCGTGTTTCATCATACTGGGCAGCGTAAGAGTCCCACACATGCATGGTTCAGTCTTACAGAACCGCGCATGCACAACATAGAGAACTGCATTTGCATGGGCGAACTTGCCGGGTACAGGACCACGGAAGGGACCAAGGAGGATACTGGGGAACCTTGCAGGCTATGGGGGGGGGGGGGGGGGAAGCAGGAGGAAACACCAAGTTAGTCCAAATTTCATTTTCATGCAAAGCTCATAGTCAATAATAACAAAATCTATGGAAATTACTTACAATTTTTTTTTATATTGTACGCATGCTGATGGACAGTTTGCAGGGCTGCAACTTGCAAGTGGTCTACAAAAATACTTACAATATAAAGAAACACTTGAAGGAATACTGTAAGGGGGTCGGGGGGGAAATGAGTTGAACTTACCCGGGGCTTCCAGCCACTCACCGATGCTCCGGCCCCACCCAGGGACGGATCTAGGGGGGGGGGGCAAGCGGGTCTCTTGCCCCAGGCGCAGTTTGTTGAATTCTTAAAAAGGCGGCAAAATTTGGATGGGGAATGGCAGTTTAGGCGCCAAAACCTGACCTTGCCCCAGGCGCAACTTGGGGCAACTTGGTCTAGATCCGTCCCTGGCCCCACCTCCGGTTCACTTCTGCAATTTCAGACTGAAAACCACTGCGCCTGCGTTGCCATGTCCTCGCTCCAGCTGATGTCACCAGGAGCGTACTGCACAGGACCTGTATGGTCTGTGCCTGCGCAGTACGCTCCTGGTGACATCAGCGGGAGCGAGGACACGGCAACGCAGGCGCAGTGATTTTCAGTCTGAAATTACGGAGCATCGGTGAGTGGTTGTGCTGGCACAAGATGTCTGCGTGGGACCATTAGAAGACCCGGGTAAGTTCAACTCATTTTCCCCCAACCCCCTGAAGTATTCCGTTAGAAGGAAAAAAAAAACTTTTGTTAAAAAAAAAAATTGGCACAATATTAAATGCCAGGGAGGTTAGTAACCAGTGGCGTAGCTAAGGAGCTATGGGCTCCGGGGCAAATTTTATATGCCCCCCCCCCCCCAAGCACTATATACATAACAATTGATGTGGCGCACCATAACATGCCAAAGATAACCGCAGTGTCAAAGGAGCAAGTAGGGGATGGTTTGTTAATAATTACTACTATTTAAAGCATCTATAGAAGTGATTATTAACAGCACAGGACCAAAAGAGAGCTAATATTGTGCTTGATGGAGGGCTGCTCGGGGCTCATCTGGAACAAGGACCGCGATGCGGTCGGCCAGTTGCAACCTCTGCACCCCCTATTGCTACACCACTGAGGCCGGATGCACACATGGCAAAAACGCTTGCAGGAAAAAACGCATGTAAACAACGCATATGCGTTTTCAATGCGTATTTACAGTGAGCATTCTGCAAAGTCCAGTGTTGCCTAGTATGGTAAAGCATATGCGTTGCGCTTTTCATGCTTTTTATGCAGCATTTTCAAATAAGAATTAAAGATCTCTGATGTGTTTCCGCTTTCTGCTGTCTTCCAAACGATTTGCATATACGTAAAAAAAAAACGCAAACACATAAGCGAACCGCAAACGAATACAAGCACACGCAGTAAGCATGAAAAACGCACCTGCGTATAAAAAAAACGCTAAACCAAAAACACACCAAAAACACATTAAAAACGCATTACCCTAACGCAAACGCACCTGCGGAAAACTCCAAAAGAAAACACTGTGTTGAAGCTAGCCTGAAGTTAACAATGCTACAACAAATACAACCCTCTGCAAAACCTTTTAGATGGTAAATACATTCACAAAAACAGTTAAAAAATGATATACAATGTGTTTGATTGCTTACCTCAATTAGCATCCGCTTCATTGCTGGAGGGATCCTGGGAGGCATCTCTGTCAGTTGTCTGTGTCACTCACCACACCAGCCTAACTGTCTTCAATGCTGCTTGGGCACGTGGAGCCTCTTCCCTTTGAGATTGCTCAACTTCCTGTTGTTATTGTTCGCATTAGCCAATCAGAAGCTAGATTCGCGTTAGGCAGATGAACGCTAACGATTTTTCGCATACGAACGGTTTTTGCGATAAATAATGTAAGAAACTAAACATGCGCAGTTCAATGGTGTATTAACAAGAATATTTCTACGCATAGAGCAGGCTTTTTCGTAATAATTAAACTTCAGGGGCAACTATCGCGATATTACGTACGTGACTACGCGTACAAACGTTTGCATTCAAGGCGAACGTTAATTAGCGATCCTCCTCGTAATGCGAAAATTAACGCTAAAATATTCGCCGAACTTTTCGCTTCACGAAGTCTCAAAAAACTACTCTGCATTCCGTAACGCGAAAAAAGATGCGAAAATTAACGCTTAAAGTAATAAGAACCATCGCGAAATTACGTTATGTAACTACGCTTACAAACGGTTGCATGCAAGGCAAACGTAATTTCGCGATACCCACTGTAATGCGAAAATTACACTTACGCGGAATTTCGCGAAATCCTTCTTCATTACGATTATGTACTTTTGGCCATAATTGTAATTGCACTAATTACGCGAAATTTCGCGAAATCGTAATTAGGTGATTACGCTCATCAACTTTATGGATGTATCTGTTGCTGAGAAGTTATCCATTCAGACAACTGCAGTGTCTGAATTGATACATGTTACTGCTGTTGATTATTCTGTCTTACAGCAAGACTATGGGCTCGATTCACAAAGCGGTGATAACCCAGTTATCACGCCTAAAAGACTTTAGGCGTGATAACTTTTGCACCACTGAGTTATCACCGATTTTTGCTCTAACTCGCGCGAAGTTTCCGCGCGTACGCGCGCAAAGTCCTATAGGGCTTAATGGGAGCTTCGCGCGAAGCGGGGACGCTGCGCGCGCACGTGAGCGGTTGCGCGCGGAAAATTCGCGCGAGTTGCTTCTTATCATGCCTAAAGTGAGTTTAGGCGTGATAAGGGGCTTTTCACTGGCGTGCAAACACTTTGCACCGCTTTGTGAATCGAGCCCTATGGGTTAATGTTGACCTCGGAAGTAGTGTTGGGCGAACAGTGTTCGCCACTGTTCGGGTTCTGCAGAACATCACCCTGTTCGGGTGATGTTCGAGTTCGGCCGAACACCTGACGGTGCTCGGCCAAACCGTTCGGCCACATGGCCGAACTAAGAGCGCATGGCCGAACGTTCCCCGAACGTTCGGCTAGCGCTGTGATTGGCCGAACGGGTCACGTGGTTCGGGCCCGAACGCGCTCTGATTGGCCGAACGGTCACGTGGTTCGGGTAAATAAATACCCGAACCACGTCATATCTCCGCCATTTGTCTGTGGGTTTAGCTTTGGGTAGGCAGGCAGGGTAGTTCGCTCTCCAGCCACGCTAGCCAGGGTCCCCCCCAGTCATTGTGTGTCGCTGCTGGGAACAGTAGTACACCGCTCGCTCAGCCACACTATATATATAGCATTGTTTACTGCCACTGTGTACCTCACTCAGCCACGCTATATATAGCATTGTGTTTTCTGACACTCTGTGTACACGGCTTAGCCTGGCTATATAGCATTGTGTGTACTGCCACTGTGCACTTCGCTCAGCCACGCTATATATAACATTGTGTTTACTGCCACTCTGTGTACACCGCTCAGCCAGACTATATACCATTGTTTACTGACACTCTGTGTACACGGCTCAGCCTGACTATATACCATTGTTTACTGACACTCTGTGTACACGGCTCAGCCTGACTATATAGCATTGTGTGTACTGCCACTGTGTACCTCGCTCAGCCATGCTATATATAGCATTGTTTACTGACACTCTGTGTACACGGCTCAGCCAGACTATATAGCATTGTGTGTACTTCCACTCTGTGTACACCGCTCAGCCAGACTATATAGCATTGTGTGTACTGCCACTGTGTACCTCGCTCAGCCACGCTATATATAGCATTGTTTACTGACACTCTGTGTACACGGCTCAGCCAGACTATATAGCATTGTGTGTACTGCCACTCTGTGTACACGGCTCAGCCAGACTATATAGCATTGTGTGTACTGCCACTCTGTGTACACCGCTCAGCCAGACTATATAGCATTGTGTGTACTGCCACTCTGTGTACACCGCTCAGCCAGACTATATAGCATTGTGTGTACTGCCACTCTGTGTACACCGCTCAGCCAGACTATATAGCATTGCGTACTCTGCCAGTCAGTGTGTATATTGCTGGGATCAGTAATACTCCACTCACCGCCAACCACTATATGAGCTCACCATGAGTTCCTCAGAGACCTCCGCTGTGAGCAGCACTCCCAACAACAGCAACGGGTCCATCTGAAAATGGCGCAGGGAGAAAAATGGCGCACCGTTCTGCCGATAAATGTATCATAAAACGATATTTACCGTTTTAATGTAAATACATTAAAACAGTAAATAGCGTTTTATGATACATTTATTGCAGAGCGGTGCGCCATGAAAAAACACACAGGGGCTGCTAGTAAAGGCAGCGGGGGTCGGGGCAGAGAGAGGCAGCGGGGGTCAGGGCAGAGAGAGAGAGGCAGCGGGGTCGGGGCAGAGAGAGGCAGCTGAGATCGGCTTAGGTCGGGGCAGAGAGAGGCAGCGGGGGTCAGGGCAGAGAGAGGCAGCGGGGGTCTGGGCTGAGAGAGGCAGCGGGGGTCTGGGCTGAGAGAGGCAGCGGGGGTCGGGGCTGAGAGAGGCAGCGGGGGTCTGGGCTGAGAGAGGCAGCGGGGGTCGGGGCTGAGAGAGGCAGCGGGGGTCGGGGCTGAGAGAGGCAGCGGGGGTCGGGGCTGAGAGAGGCAGCGGGGGTCGGGGCTGAGAGAGGCAGCGGGGGTCGGGGCTGAGAGAGGCAGCGGGGGTCGGGGCTGAGAGAGGCAGCGGGGGTCGGGGCTGAGAGAGGCAGCGGGGGTCAGGGCAGAGAGAGGCAGCGGGGGTCTGGGCTGAGAGAGGCAGCGGGGGTCTGGGCTGAGAGAGGCAGCGGGGGTCGGGGCTGAGAGAGGCAGCGGGGGTCTGGGCTGAGAGAGGCAGCGGGGGTCGGGGCTGAGAGAGGCAGCGGGGGTCGGGGCTGAGAGAGGCAGCGGGGGTCGGGGCTGAGAGAGGCAGCGGGGGTCGGGGCTGAGAGAGGCAGCGGGGGTCGGGGCTGAGAGAGGCAGCGGGGGTCGGGGCTGAGAGAGGCAGCGGGGGTCGGGGCTGAGAGAGGCAGCGGGGGTCGGGGCTGAGAGAGGCAGCGGGGGTCTGGGCTGAGAGAGGCAGCGGGGGTCTGGGCTGAGAGAGGCAGCGGGGGTCTGGGCTGAGAGAGGCAGCGGGGGTCTGGGCTGAGAGAGGCAGCGGGGGTCGGGTTAGGTCGGGGCAGAGAGAGGCAGCGGGGCACTGGAGGGCAAAGGCATCAGGGGTGGATGTGTGCAGAGACATACATTACCTTGTCCTGGGCAGCCGATCGCTCCTTCCCTCCGCTCCTGCACTTCTTCCATGTGTTTGCTGTAGTCCTGCAGCCGGCCAATCACCATGCGGAGACTGAAGCTATATGGTGATTGGCCGGCTGCAGGACTACAGCAAACACATGGAAGAAGTGCAGGAGCGGAGGGAAGGAGCGATCGGCTGCCCAGGACAAGGTAATGTATGTCTCTGCACACATCCACCCCTGATGCCTTTGCCCTCCAGTGCCCCGCTGCCTCTCTCTGCCCCGACCTAACCCGACCCCCGCTGCCTCTCTCAGCCCAGACCCCCGCTGCCTCTCTCAGCCCAGACCCCCGCTGCCTCTCTCAGCCCAGACCCCCGCTGCCTCTCTCAGCCCCGACCCCCGCTGCCTCTCTCAGCCCCGACCCCCGCTGCCTCTCTCAGCCCCGACCCCCGCTGCCTCTCTCAGCCCCGACCCCCGCTGCCTCTCTCAGCCCCGACCCCCGCTGCCTCTCTCAGCCCCGACCCCCGCTGCCTCTCTCAGCCCCGACCCCCGCTGCCTCTCTCAGCCCCGACCCCCGCTGCCTCTCTCTGCCCCGAGCCCCGCTGCCTCTCTCCTCCCTCTGCATTTGTGAACACTTATAACGCTATTTAGCGTTATAAGTGTAAGGTCCACTGCCTGCGCCATTTTTTAACACTTATAACGCTAAATAGCGTTATATAATGTAAGTGTATGAGGCGCCCTTTTCATTCCCCTGGCGCTGTGCGCCATTTTTAATTGTCACGACAGCAACAGCCAACGCCCCACGCAAGCTATAACATCCACCCCAGCAGCCAGTGGGCAGCAGCAGCCCTCTCCGGAGGAGAATGTTGTGTCCATCGGTCCGTCGCCAGAACGATTAATGAGGGCTGCCATTGAGGAGATGATGGGGCCTGATGTGGAGGAGGAGGTCGGGCTCAGGCCAGCATCCCAAGTTAATGTTGAGGACGATGAGGGGTCTGTGTCTGGGGATGTTGGGGTGGCAGAGGTGGTGGGTGGGTCAGACTCAGGAGAAGAGTTGTATGATGAGGATGATGATCGGGACCATCTGTATGTGCCTCAGAGTCCGACCCCGGAAAACATGTTGTATCGTGTGTTTAGGTACTAAAATCTGCGTTCCCACTTCCCAGTACTGCCCGCAGTGCCCGGGTCCACGGATCCATATAATTTTTTGGGCAGCACTATCAAACTGTGGTACTATGAGTGAGTTGCCATGGTCCTTCTGTGCTGCCTGTCACACTCACCGTCTGTCTGCAGATGGATTGTTCAACACAGCTACGCCATCTGACATGTAGTCCTGGACCTTGACCATCTTCTCTAGGCGATTGGTGTTGGAGGACGTGGAACTGCCCGATTGCTGTTCTGTGGGCTGCTGCATGGGTGTCAGAAAATGTTCCCACTCCAAGGACACTGCCAATACCATTCCCTTTTGGGCACTAGCAGCAGCTTGTGTTCTTTGCTGCCCTCCTGGTCCTCCTGGGTTTGCTGAAGTCAGTCTGTCGGCGTACAACTGGCTAGAGAAGGAGGAGGATGTCAATCTCCTCTCTAAAGTCTCCATCCTCAAGGGCCTGCTGGAATTGTTCCATTTTTGACCTGTCTGACACTTTCTTCAATCAGTTTTTTAACATTGTGTTTGTATAAACTGGGTATAAACCCAGTAATTGGTGTTGTCCAGATTCCAGAATAATGAATAATAATGAATAGTGAATAATGCGCGGGCCGCGTTCAATGCAGTCTAGCATGAATTGAGCCATGTGTGCCAGAGAGTCCTGCCAGACTCCTCTATCTTCATGTTCTTGTAAGCGTTTGTTGTGATGCACCATATTCGTCACCAGCATCACTTTCTTCCTCTTCTGCTGTCCTTTCCCGCTAAATTGTGGAAGTCCAACGTGCACCGCTCTGTCCCTCGGCAGTGGGGGCATCCAATTCCTGCTCCAACTCCAGCTGTTCCTCGTCCTGTTCTTTGTCATAGCTGGGACCAGCGTTTCCTGAGGCAGGTTGCCTGATGTTGGTATCATCACGCTGATGTTTTCATCTTCAGAATCCCCCACTTGCATCATGCCAGCGGTTTCCATCTTCAACATTGATTTCTTCAGTAAACACAGCAGTGGTATTGTAATGCTAGTAGCTAGTCCACTGCGCTCAAATCTGCAAAAACTATCCAGCACAGTTCACGTGCAAATCCACAAGAGTGCTGCTCCTTTCTTACTTTTGGGAAGTAAGTAGTTGCACTGTAGAAAACAGAAAAAGGGAAAGGGGACAAGGAGCGCTCTCTAGTGCATTAAAGTTTTTAATGTATCTCTTCTCAAAGCAGTTAGAATAAAACGTACAATGTTTCAATAAAATCAACGCATATCACTCTATGGTGTACTTCACCGTTTCATCCAAGGTTACACCGCTCTGCGCGTCTCCTCACTGCGGCCAATAGTGCGGGGAACCTGTCAGATCACGCCTTCGTCAGATCACGCCGAAACGCGTCATGACGCAATAGACGCAGGGCAGCTGCCGAGACCCCACCGATCGTCCTGTTCCCGTTGGCGCTGGAATTCTGACAGGTTCCCCGCACTATTGGCCGCAGTGAGGAGACGCGCAGAGCGGTGTAACCTTGGATGAAACGGTGAAGTACACCATAGAGTGATATGCGTTGATTTTATTGAAACATTGTACGTTTTATTCTAACTGCTTTGAGAAGAGATACATTAAAAACTTTAATGCACTAGAGAGCGCTCCTTGTCCCCTTTCCCTTTTTCGGTATTGTAATGCTGACTGTAGAGTTGTCACTGCTCAGTCACGCAACGTGGATTGCTCAAAATTTTGGAGGACTTGGCAGAGATCCAACATGGTGGCCCAATCAGATCCACAGAAGCTTGGTAGCTACTAGCTGCTGGAATGCGCCTCAGCACTGCGCAAAAGCGTGCTAGCATGTGCAGCGTAGAATTCCAGCGCGTAGGCAGGGACATCACCCAGCGAGCGATGGTGCGCTAGATTGAAGCGCTCCTGCATCTCTTGGTGAGTCCTTCAGAAGCGGTACTGGACTTTTAACAATGTTTTTTTTTTTTTCCTTCAACAGAAGATCTGCCACGTTGGAGTGAGGAGGACGCTGCCGACCCCGACACCAAGCTGAACCCCGGCGAACTCCAAGCAGAGGATCTTCAGGAACCCTCAAGGCTTTGAGCAAGCTGAGGAGGATCAGCAGTCCCGACGAGACCTCTCCTCATATGCGACTGAGTGCAGTGGAGCTCCCCAGAACAACCTCTCAGTTGTCACTTTGTCACTGGTCACTTTGTCACTTTGTCATTTTGTCACTTTGTCAGTTGTCACTTTGTCACTTTGTCACTTTGTCACTTGTCACTTTGTCATTTTGTCACTTGTCACTTTGTCACTTGTCACTTCTCACTTTGTCACTTGTCACTTTGTCATTTTGTCACTTGTCACTTTGTCACTTGTCACTTCTCACTTTGTCACTTGTCACTTTGTCATTTTGTCACTTGTCACTTTGTCACTTGTCACTTTGTCATTTTGTCACTTTGTCACTTGTCCAGATGATCTCGGTACACCTCCTGAGATTCAAATTCCTGCACACATTGCTCTGGGATTTGGGTGTGATGAATGATGCATCTAACTGGCCACCGGAGGCAATTAAGGCCTTCAAAACATTGAAAGCAGCTTTCTGTTCCGCCCCCATTTTGCGTCATGTTGAGTTGTTGACGTCATGTTCATCCTCGGCCTCGCCTTGCATTTCAGTGCGAGGTGCATTTTCCACAGAAAAAGGTTGTGAATCCGGGCACAACATTTGTGGCTGTTCCATTGACCTTTCACAGGTAGAAGATTGTGGGGGTGGGAATAGCTCCTCCGAATAGCCCATTGTGTCCTGAAAACTACTCATTGCATTGCTTTGCGCACACATTTTTTTGTCCTCATGCAAGGCCTGAGTTGCACCTGAAAGCGTGGCCTTCTCCTCCTGCGCCTCCTCCTGTTACATCATGTCTGCTGCTGCTGGGTTAGCGTTGACGCCCGGTCCCTGTTTATTGAACCTCTTATCTTTATTACATTTATGACTGCATGGCGGTAAAAAGCATGCTATCCGCATGCTTCTTGTCCTCATGCAAGGCCTGGGTTGTTGTGTCTCAAAAAGCATGGCCTTCTCCTCCTGCGCCTGCTCCTGTTTCATCACGTGTGCTGCTGCTGCTGGGTTACCGTTACCGGTCCCTTTTCCTGGAACCTCTTCTCTGTATTACATTTATGACTGCATGGCGACAAAAAGCATGTTACCTGTGCAAAGAAACATGACATTTTCCACATTTAAAAGACAGTTTTTCCTTTGAAACTTTACAATCAATTTTCTCAAAAACTATAAGCTCTTTTTCAAATATTTTTTTTCCTCTTGTACCCACTCCCAAGGTGCACATACCCTGCTAATTTAGGGTATGTAGCATGTAAGGAAGCTTTACAAAGCACGAAAGTTCGGGTCCCCATTGACTTCCATTATGTTCGGAGTTCGGCGCGAACACCCGAACATCGCGGCGATGTTCGGCGAACGTTCGCGAACCCGAACATCTAGGTGTTCGCCCAACACTACTCGGAAGTTACCCTACGAGTTGTGGCATTGCATATGGAAACCATGAGATTTTATTGTTTGCAAAAAATTGTATGAAGTTGTACAAAACGCATTGAACAAAGGTTGCCTCAGGTCTATCAGGAGTTTGCTTATGTTTCTTCTCCTAAAGAAGCAGATGAATTACCCTCTCCCCATAGGCCTTACAACTGCGCTATTGAACTTCTCTCTGGTACAATGTCACCTTGTGGTCCACTTTATAACCTTATGCAGCCAGAAGAGAAGGCCATGAGGGAGTATATTCAGGAGAATGTACAAAAGGGGTTCATTAGAACCTCTTCCTCACTAGCTGGTGCAGGGTTTGTTTTTTTTTTGTTGAGAAAAAAGATGGTGGTCTCAGACTGTGTATTGATTACAGAGGGTTAAACAAAATTACAGTAAAAAATCGTTATCCATTGCCACTGATTGATGATCTATTTTCACAAGCTGTGGGAGCTAAGATATTTTACAAATTAGATCTTAGAAGGGCTTATAACCTCATTCGTATCAGGGAAAATGATGAGTGGAAGACAGGATTTAATACTAAGGATGGCCATTACGAGTACTTGGTTATGCCCTTTGGCTTATGTAATGCACCTGCAGTCTTCCAGCATTTTGTGAATGATATTTTTTGTGAATTTCTGGGAAAATTTATGGTGATATATCTTGATGATATATTGATATTTTCTTCTTCTTTGTCAGAACACAAAGATCATGTCAAAATGGTATTATCTAAGTTAAGAGAAAACAGGCTTTATGCTAAGTTTGAAAAATGTCTTTTTGAGGTTAAACAAGTCACATTTTTGAGATACGTGATTTCTGACACAGGATAAGGACCAGGCTATTCTGCTCTGATCTGTGCTGCGTGGGCTCTCCAGCCCACAGCACAGATCAGGTTTCAGCCAGGGCGATCAGACTTCCCCCCCCCTTTTTTCCCCACTAGGGGATGTCCTGTTGCGGGGGGGTCTGTTTGTGTTGCAGGGGGGGCTCCTCAAAGCCCCCCTCCGCAGCGTTTTCCGCCCTCCCTTCCTCTCCCTCCCTCTCCCTCTGGGCTGCGCAGGACGGAAATCCATCCTGCGCTGCTTAGGATAGGCTTCAGCCTATCAAATGCCGGCGATCCCCGGCCAATCAGAGGCCGGGGATCGCCGATCTCCTTTACGGCGCTGCTGCGCAGCAGCGCCATATGATGTAAACAGCGGGGATTTCTTCCCCACGTGTTTACATTTAGCCAGCCTAGTTCGAGCGGCCGTTTCCATGGGAAACCACTAATGACGCCTATCGGCTTTAGGCGGTCGTTAAGTGGTTAACTATGGATCAAGAAAAGGTAAAAGCAGTAATTGATTGGCCTCAGCCTAACAGCCTTAGAGCCCTGCAGCATTTTTTGGGGTTTGCTAACTTTTACAGAAAATTCATTGGGAATTTTTCTGCTAGAGTAGCTCCTGAGATCTTTGTTAAGTCATGTTCTGTTTGTGCTCGGAGTAAGGTTGCACATGTCCCCAAGGGGCTCTTTTGCCACTGCCCATTCCTGAGAGGCCTTGGTCACACATTTCTATGGATTTTGTGGTTGATCTTCCTGCCTCTCAGGAAAAGACACACAGATAACACATTTTGTACCTCTCCCTAAATTACCAACAGCCAAGTAATTGGCTCAGATTTTTGTGGAGAACATATTTAAAATTCATGGAGTTCCTGTGGACATTGTGTCTGACAGAGTGGTACAATTTGTTTCACAGTTCTGACGTGCTTTTTGTGACAAATTGGGAGTATCCTTGTCATTTTCTTCTGGGTTTCATCCCGAGTCTAATGGTCAGACAGAAAGGATGAATCAGTCTCTGGAACAGTATTTGAGATGCTTCGTTTCTGATTGTCAAGAGGAATGGGTTCAGTTCTTGCCATTTGCTGAGTTTGCTATGAACAATCAAATGAATTCTTCCACTAAGACACTGACGTAGGGCCCGCGGTCGCAGGGGTCGCCGTGGCGACCGGGCCCGCCTCCTGAAGAGGCAGGGGAGGGGCCCGGGGGCTGTGTGTTGGAGGACCGGGCCCCCCCCGCTCTCCCTCCCTCCCTCTAGCCGTCCCTCGCTCTCTCCCTCCCTCCCTCTAGCCGTCCCTCGCTCGCTCCCTCCCTCCCTCTAGCCGTCCCTCGCTCTCTCCCTCCCTCCCTCCCTCTAGCCGTCCAGTTAGACGTCGATCAGGCGGCGCCGCGGCGACCAATAGTGCGGGCGCTAGGACCCAATGCCCGCACTGATATGCGGAAGTGACATCACTTCCGCATATAGAGCGGGTGCGTCCGGCGCCCGCTCTTACTGGTCGGGTCGCCGCTGATCGAGGTCTGACACTGCAAGGTAAGGGGGGAAGCGGCGGCGGCTGGGGGCTCCCTGTCACTCACTAGCTAAAGGGTCTCCCTGTCACTCGCTAGCTAAAGGGTCTCCCTGTCACTCGCTAGCTAAAGGGTCTCCCTGTCACTCACTGGCTAAAGGGGCTCCCTGTCACTCACTGCCTAAAGGTGGTCCCTGTCACTCACTGGCTAAAGGGTCTCCCTGTCACTCACTGCCTAAAGGGGCTTCCTGTCACTCACTATCTAAAGGGGCTCCCTGTCACTCACTGGATAAAGGGTCTCCCTGTCACTCACTGCCTGAAGGGGCTCCCTGACACTCACTTCCTAAAGGGGGTCCCTGCCACTCACTGGCTAAAGGGTCTCCCTGTCACTCACTGCCTAAAGGGGCTCCCTGTCACTCACTGGCTAAAGGGGCTCCCTGTCACTCACTGGATAAAGGGGCTCCCTGTCACTCACTGGCTAAAGGGGCTCCCTGTCACTTACTGGCTAAAGGGGCTCCCTGTCACTCACTGCCTAAAGGGTCCCCCTGTCACTCACTAGCTAAAGGGGCTCCCTGTCACTCACTGGCTAAAGGGTCTTCCTGTCACTCACTGCCTAAAGGGGCTCCCTGTCACTCACTAGCTAAAGGGTCTCCCTGTCACTCACTGGCTAAAGGGGCTCCCTGTCACTCACTGGCTAAAGGGGCTCCCTGTCACTGGCTAAAGAGGCTCCCTGTCACTCAGTGGCTGAAGGGGCTCCCTGTCACTCACTGGCTAAAGGGGCTCCCTGTCACTCACTGGCTAAAGGGGCTCCCTGTTACTCACTGGCTAAAGGGGCTCCCTGTCACTCACTGGCTAAAGGGGCTCCCTGTCACTCACTGGCTAAAGGGGCTCCCTGTCACTCACTGGCTAAAGGGGCTCCCTGTCACTCACTGGCTAAAAGGGCCCCCTGTTACTCACTGGCTAAAGGGGCTCCCTGTCACTCACTGGCTAAAGGGGCTCCCTGTCACTCACTGGCTAAAGGGGCTCCCTGTCACTCACTGGCTAAAGGGGCTCCCTGTCACTCAGTGGCTAAAGGGGCTCCCTGTCACTCACTGGCTAAAGGGGCTCCCTGTCACTCACTGCCTAAAGCGGCTCCCTGTCACTCACTGCCTAAAGGGCTTATTATGTGCATTTACTGGTGAAAAGCTGTCTCTCATTATGTGCATTTACTGGGGAAAAGCTGTCTCTTATTATGCGCATTTACTGGGGAAAAGCTGTCTCTTATTATGTGCTGGTGAAAAGCGGTTTCTTATGTGCATTTACTGGTGAAAAGCGTTCTTATTATGTGCATTTACTGGTGAAAAGCGGTCTCTTATTATGTGCATTTACTGGGGAAAAGCTGTCTTTCATTATGTGCATTTACTGATGAAAGGCTGTCTGTCATTACGTGCATTTACTGGTGAAGCGGTGTCTCTTATGTGCATTTAGTGGGGAAATTTTGTCAGTAAAAATAATCTTTGTCAGTAAATTTTTAGGTATTTGTCAGTAAAAATAACATGAAAGGTTGTCAACACTGGCAGGCTGCGCAGCGCAACAGGAAAGATACAGGCAGCCCACCTCACGCTTGGGCTTGGCGGGGGGAGGAGCCGACGACAGCGAGCGAGAGTAGGGTGGCCGCAGGCAGCCATAAATACGCAGTGTGTGACTGCGTCAGTCCAGAGACTAGCAGACTCGCAGGCAGCCAAAGCCAGCCAGGAGCAAGCCAATGGAAGAGGGGTAGGAATGGGGTATCCCATGCATGCATAAAGAAGTGGAAGGTGTGGGTGTGATTAGGCAGGACATGGGTGTGGTTATGTGGTTGGGCGCGGTTAATTTAACCACTCCCATAGGCGCCAGAGAAAACCTTGCACCCAGGTGCCAGGCACCCCAGGCTCACCCCTGTTTGCCTGGGTATGTTTGTTGTGTTGGTCCTATAATCTGTCCAGGGAATTTATGCTTTATAATGTAGCATTTTATTGCAGTGTTTTTAGTATTCTGGAGTGGTTAAGCACTTGTATTATTATCCTATTTAAGTATGAAGTTTAATTAGGCATGTTTGTATAATACAAATTGGTATTACCAAGTCAGCTTTGTGACCCAGTGCTAAGGTGTGTGCGTGCGTGCGTGCGTGTGTGTCAGTCAGCAGCAGTGTGTGTGTGTATATATATATATATCTATATATGCGTGTTGGCAGCAAAGTTTTTAAACGTAAGTGTGAGCTGGGCCTTATGCTGGGAATACACGGGTTGATTCTGGGGCTCGATTCTGCGCCCAATCGTTTTTGCCACTCAAATCTGTGGGCGATTCTTTTATTTTCCGCTTGTTTTTCTTATCTTTTTCCATTGTCCCCAATGCAGAATTGAGCGGCAAAACGATCGGACGTGTCGGAAATTATCTATCGAGCCATCTTATCCGCTCAGAATCGAGCCGTGTATTCCCAGTACTAGGTTCGGGCTGATCTCTGCTACTTTCAATGTGTACAGTATAAGCTGTTATTCTGTTCCTGTACTGCAAGTAAACTAGCGGCAGTGTGTGCTGATCTCTGCTACCCCCAGCGTGTACAGTTTAAGCTGTTGTTCTGTTCCTGTACTGCTAGTAAACTAGCGGCAGTGTGTGCTGATCTCTGCTACCTCCAGCGTGTACAGTATAAGCTGTTACTCTGTGCCTGTACTGATGGTAAACTAACTGCAGCGTGTGGTGATCTCTGCTACCTCCAGTATGTACAGTATAAGCTGTTACTCTGTGAGGGCTTTTTGGTTCCTTTTATCCCCCTATACATTCCTAGTAGTTTGGGTCACCCTAAGCTGCTTGGTTACTCTGTCTGTGCCTGTACTGATAGTAAATTAGCTGCAGCGTGTGCTGATCCCTGCTACCTCCAGTATGTACAGTATAAGCTGTTACTCTGTGCCTGTACTGATAGTAAACTAGCTGCATCCAGATTCCGCATCCAGATTCCGCATCGGGGCCCAGAGGTTTGTAGCTACCACACTGCACTAAGATGTCTCCTTTCCAGATTTTTTACGGTTCTAATTATAAATTTAATGCACTTCCATGTATTTCCAGATGTAATCAAATATGGAAGTAAGTGCAGGATAATATTAAGAACGCTGTGAATACCCAGAAAACATTTGCTGATATGCACCGAACTGTAGAAAGAGAATTTATGCCAGGGGTTTTGGTTTGGGTTTCAACCCACCATATTCCATTACGCCAGCCATCTGCTAAGCTGGGACCCAAATTTATTGGACCATATCCAGTGATAAATAACCGTGTTACTTATCAAGTTAAATTGCCCAAATCCATAAGAGAGGTTAACTCTTTTCACGTCTCCTTGTCGAAATCTGCGGTTAATTATAATATTTCTGACCCACCCCTTCCACCCGTGGAAGTTGATGAGGAACAAGAATTTGAAATTGAGAAAATTCTTGATTCTCGTTTCCTGAGAAACTCATTACAGTTTCTTATTGACTGGAAGGGATATTGACCAGAAGAGAGATCCTGGGTTGCTGCTAAACAGATTCATGCTGATCGTGCAATTAAGGAATTTTATGAGAAAAATCCTGATAAACTGAGGTTGGAGTGTTCAGAATCCATTCCTAGGGGGAGGGGTACTGTAAGGTCTGTTACCCAGAGATGTTAGCACGCCGCTGCCCGGTCTTCTGGGTCCCGACAAGCGGCTGACGTCATTGGAACACAGGGTGATTCTCATGTTACATTGGGCAAACGGAGGATGCGTTCTCAATACGCGCGCCGCAGATGTAAATCGTGATGCACGTGTGTCAGCTGATCACTGACACGCTGGAAGCTGATTTGTTGTATTCAATGCTGTTCTGTGCTGATTGGTTACTTTGTATATTTAAGCTTTTAGAGAGCCCCCTGTCATCGGCCGTGATAGCATTCTGCTTTTGGCTTGTTGTTGGGTATGCGCTCTCGTATTGGATCCTCTGTTGCTGACTTCTGCTTGTTCCTGACCACGCTTCTGTTTGATTACCTGCTGCTAACCTCTGCTTATCCTGACCACGCTTCTGCCTGATTGCCTGGTGTCGACTCCTGCTTGTTCCTGACAACGCTTTGGCCTTATTACCCGTTGCTGACCTTGGATTGTTACTGGATATTGCAAGAACGCTGCCTGCCCTGAACTTGGCTTCCACGACTACGATTAATCTGGACTTCTATACCTCTGGTTCTGTCCTACTTCAATCTCTGGACTGCCTGCACTACTAGGCCTCAGGTTACAATACCTCACCTTATATTATTGTACTTATTGCTTTCTAGGTCTCAGGTGCTATTGGTGAGTTACTATATGTCAGTGTGTATGCCACATCTACCTGCAGGGTATGTTATAGTTTATGCTAGGTAGGAGTTCTGTTGCAGGTGTTAGGGCTGGGTATAGGTCAGTCATATGGGCATACGGCCTGACCTATAGTGGTTGACCAGACAAGCCTGACAGCATACAGTCTCACCACCTCCTGATGGCAGACTGACTAACCAGTCACAGTTCCACAGTAAGTGTCGATTTCCAACTGCCTGTACGGGTCCACGCTGTCTCCAGATCACAGGACACCATTTTCCTCAGTTCCGGCCACCTCACTGAATGTATTTTGGTGTGTCGCTCCACCACTTCCACCTTCTGCCCACATCACTCTCCTCCACCGCTCTCGTGGAATAGGCACTCTGTAATGTAAAGGGGAGAGAACGATCGTGCAGACTGCACCTAATGTTGCAAACTCGCACCACACCGGGGTACTCACTTTAAAATCCCTTGGTGTAGTTTCGTCTTCTCGCCTGCTCCAGGAGAATTTAATTTGGTTGCCCACTTCCCTTTAAATACTTAATGGACCCGCCCTCTGAGATGGTGATGTCTCCTTGGACAAACAATATTTGTAAGAGCAAGAGAAGTTGCACCACCCTGTGCCTACACCCCAAAGGACTGGCCATTTTCTATAAGAGCCTAAGATGTGGCACCCCAAAAGCCAACCAATCACTGTTATTTTAACCACTTCAGCCTATCTGGATAGATATACTCGTCCAGATAGGCTGCACTGACTGCCGCTGGCCCCGTGCGCTCCCGCAGCCTTCCGCTGCCCTGGAGATCTCCGTAAGAAAAACCGACGGCTTTCTCTGAAAAGCCACTATTTTTCGATGTGTCACATCATCCCTGCAGTTCCGGTAAGCGAGAGCTCTCGCTTACAGGATAAATAACCAAAAAAATCACTGTGGCCATCTTGTGGCCAAATAGTAAAACTACATCTATATATATATATATATATATATATATATATATATATATATATATATATATATATATATATATATATATTTTTTTTTTTTTTTTTTTTTTAAATACACAATCAAATACATTTAAAAGTATCTGTTTACCTCCCCACTCCAAAAAACCCCAAATAACATTTTTAATAAAAAAAAAAAAATATAATAAAAAACAAAAACAAAACTGTAACGATCGGTGTAACACAGAGAGGGTCTGATTACCGGTGATCTGCAGTATCACTGAGAATGCAGATATATACCAGATTATTGATGATCTGCAGCATCACCGATAATCAGATATATCACTAACCTCTGGACACCTGAGTGACAAGTGAGTGTTTGGTGCAATAGCAATACTTTGAGGACTGCACCTCAGGAGCAGGTACAGAAGCAGTAAGGAGTACTGCACAAATACAAGTTCCTTCCGTTAGCCTGGACTCTCCCGGGGGAGGAGTCAAGCTGAGAGTGGGAAGGACAAAACGTGAGTGACACCAATGAGGAGTGTCACTGACAGCTCTGTGAACTATCTCTAACTGAGAAGATAGTTCTCGAGGTCGGGCAGGCCAGGTCGTTAACACACAGACAGATAAGGTACAGAATCAGGAGACAGATGCAGAATCTAAAGACAAGCAGAGTTTGGCAACGGAGTATCAGAATGGCAAAGGTACAAAATCAGAGATCAGAAGAATAGTCAGGGAAGCAGAAGGTCATAACAAATAATCAACAATGCCTAAGCTAAGGTGTGAGCTCCCTGGTCATCAACACCTTGGAAACTGATCTAGATGATAATACAGATAATAACAGAATTCCTAGTCTAAGGTGTGAGCTCCTTGATCATCAACACCTTGGAAACTGACTAGATAAACACAGATACTGACAAGGTCTGAGTGCTACCACGTAGTGATCGCAACGCCAGACACCAGAGAAATGACCAGCACCCAGTGTATATACTCAAACGCTCTCCAGCGCCTCCCCTAAGTGCTGGACCAATGAGAACTACTGAAAACGTCAGCTGACCAGCTGGGTCAGCTGCCTCTCTTCTGGCTGTCATATAAACTCTGCCTCTCAGCGCGCGCGCGTCCTTCTGAACCTGTGTGGACTATCAGTCCCAGCCACACCAGACATGTCTTGCAATGTATCCGCCGGCTTGAACGCGGGGGCAGCCGCACCGCCATCCGAGCATGCGGTGGTTTCCCCGCGTTCAGCCACACTGTCAGTATCAGGCCCATGCGCACAGACTGCCGCGTCGGACGCGGATTCCGCCGCCCTGTCCACAGGGCATGAGGCGGTTTCTCCGCGCTCCGCCCGGCCAGTGGACGCGTGCCCCTGCATGTTAGTCGCCATGTCGGACACGGAATCAGCCGCCTCACTCCGAGTACTTGCGACTGCTCTTCCGCATTTTCTCACAAAAACATAAATAGCTACCTAAGGGTCTGAACTTTTTTAATATGCATGTCAAGAGAGTATATTACTATAATTTTTTTAAATTATAAGCTTATAAATAGTGATGGACGCAAATTGAAAAAATGCATCTTTATTTCCAAATAAAATATTGATGCCATACATTGTTATAGGGCAGGGGTCTCAAACTCGCGGCCCGCAGGCCATTTGCAGCCCTCCATACAATATTTTGTGTTCCTCGCTGGCAAAAGCTTCCTTATAGTTTGCTTCAGTGCTCCCAAGTAACCCGCCGCATCCCCGCCGCTAAACGAGGGTTGCAGAGCCCCCAAATCGCCCGGGGGGCAAACCGCCGGCATTTTCTGGAAGGGGCAGAGCTTTCAGCTTCAGCTCTGCCCCTCCTGACGTCATTCACCGCAGGGATCGCCGCCTCTCCCCGCCCCTCTCTGTGAAGGAAGAGTGAGAGGGGCGGGCAGAGGCGGCGATGCGCCGCGATTGTGAAATTCCTTATGCGGCCCAGCCTCATCCTGACTTTGCCTCCTGCGGCCCCCAGGTAAATTGAGTTTGAGAGTTATAGGGCCATAATTTAAATGGTGTAATAAGCGGGACAAATGCGCAAAGAAAATACGTGAGTTTTAATTGTGGTAGAATGTATTATTTTAAAGCTATAATGGCTGAAAACTGAGAAATAATGAATTTTTTTTAAAAATGTTCTTACTGGTCCCGTCACAATGCATTTAGAAAAAAATAATTCTTAGTAAAATGTACCACCCAAAGAAAGCCTAATTGGTGGCAGAAAAAAACAAGCTATAGATCAATTCATTGTGATAAGTAGTGATAACGTTATTGGCAAATGAATGGGAGGTGAACGTTGCTCGGATGCATAAGGTGAAACACTGAAGGCTGAAGTGGTTAAAGGACCTGGTGATGTCACAATGCCCAAACATTTTAAGAAGGGCCACATTGTGCCCCAAGGGACTGACCATTTCCTGCAAGACTCTAGGATGTGGCACTCTCTAGAGCCAGCAAATCACTGCTATTTAAAAGGCCAGTACTTGGTGATGTCACAATGGACAAACAATGCTTTAAAGTCATTGGGATCCACTTTATAAAAAAAGAAACCAGATGCTTACCTAAGGAGAGGGAAGGCTCTGGGTCCCAATGAGCCTTCCTTCTCCTCTCTCGTTGCCCACGGTGCTGCACTGTCCCCGGGAGCAGTATTTGACTAAATTGATCAAATACTGCTCCTTCTGCTGGCGAAGGTGACTTTGGAAAGTCTTCGGGAGCCCGAGTACTCCTGAAGACTGGCCGCTAGAGATGTCGCGAACCTCCGATTTTCGTTTCGCGAACCTTCACAGAAGGTTCGGTTCGCATAAAAGTTCGCGAACCGCAATAGACTTCAATGGGGAGGCGAACTTTGAAAACTAGAAACATTTATGCTGTCCAGAAAAGTGATGGAACAGATGTTTCAAGGTGTCTAACATCTGATTTATTTTAGTGACTACAAGATGGGGGGAAAAAAATTCAAAAATACTTTATAGTTTTTGAGAAAATCAATTTTAAAGTAACTCCTTCTGACCGTGGGAAAATTAAGCGCCCGCCGACTTTAGCAGTTAATAGCAAAGCCGCTTTAAAAGCTAGAAACCCCAAACTTGCAGAAAATGTTAAGAAGAACAGTGGGAATAAAAATAATTTTTTTCAAAAAGACCTTATAGTTTTTGAGAAAATCAATTTTAAAGTTTCAATGTAAATTCTCCTTCTGACCGTGGGAAAATATACCCCCACCGACTTTAGTGGTTAATTGCAAAGCCCCTTTAAAAGCTAGCAACACCAAAATTACTGGGGATGTTAAGAAGAACAGTGGGAACAAGAGGAAAAAACATTTTTTTCAAAAAGACCTTATAGTTTTTGAGAAAATCGGTTTTAAAGTAAAAAAAAAAGAGTCGATTCATAAAAAAGAACCGATTCATTAAAAAGATCCGGCTCATTCATGAGCCGTTAGTATAGCAGAGAATGCGTCCTCGGAAGGACGTGAAGCTGCTGGCTCCCGCTGCTGTCTCTCCCCACCTGCCTGCACCTGTCAACCCCCACCTAGGCTAGCACCCAGTGCACCCATGGGTGCACTGAGTGCCAGCCTAGGTGGGGGAGTGCCAGCCTAGGTGGGGGTTGACAGGTGCCATCTGCACCCCCCGTTCATTCCGCCATGGCACCCGCAGTAATACCGGCCCCGGTCGGGTCCCAACCCCTCCAAACGGGTCGAGTTCTCATTCCCCCCTCAATATTGCCGCCACAGATTGCCGCTGCTGTGCAGTCCGCATAGATGCGATTGCGGCTGCACAGCTCTAGGTCCTCCTCCCGATTCGTCCGATGAATGCACGCATATTGATGACGCGGCAGGAGGAGGCCCTAGAGCTGCGCAGGTGCAATCGCGTCTGTGCGGACTGCGAAGCCGCGGCAATCTGTGGCGGCCATATTGAGGAGGGAATGAGAACCCGACCTGTTCGGAGGGGTCGGGAGTCAGGACCCGACCGGGGCCGGTATTACTGCGGGAGCCATGGGGGAGGGCGCAGATGACGTCCTCCATGGATCTGGATTATGAAAAGGTATTAAACTTTTTTCACATTTGTGGCCTAGGAAGTCCTTTAAATATTGTTTCCTGCTATCTTTGTAACATATCCTGCAAATTTGGTGTTGCTCGGATGTAAGGGGCCTTTGCCATTAACTGCTAAAGTCGGCGGGTGATGATAACCAACCTGAATTATAGGGGTGCAAAAGTGCTGAATTCTGCTAGGGCTTCCATTAGGCTCCCTATTTAACTTTCCAAAATCTCACATCTTTTCAAAGGGCAATTGCTCAGCAGTGCCAAATTTTCTAGCATTGTAGGAACTGTTAGGGGGATCATAACTGGTGAGTTTCGGGCCCCTAGGCCGAAGAGGTCATAGCCTAGGGTCACAAAAACCTGTTTATTTGGGCAATTTCAATGGTGGCGAGTCTGACGTACATAAATCGCAGCCATGGCCGATTGGCCGTTAGCAACGTCTGAATCTCACGAAATGTCTCATGCAGGTAGAAGACATATTGTTAGACTTGGGCTCCAAAGATGGGTTCCATACATCTCTGCAAACCAGAGTTACAGGGGTCCAAAATTGGTAAAATCCCCCATAGGCTTTCATTGGCTCCCTATTTCACTTTCCAAAATCTCACATCTTTTCAAAGGGCAATTGCTCAGCAGTGGCAAATTTTCTAGCCCCCCTTTCCCCTCCCTTCCCCTCTTCTGCTCCCGGTGTGTGTAGCTGGATTTAGGCCACATCTTATATATCACCTTTGTGGCTAATACCAGCACATTCAGATCATTGTGAGGGCATTATCTATTATCGTGCTTGCTTTTATGATTTTATTGTTATTTGTATGGTTTAATAAAAGGCTATTTTTGTACAATTTACAACCTGTGGTGCGGTTTTTGTAGGGCCATTCGCTTGTCTGGTTGGTCATGTAGTTCTTTTGTTTGGCCTTTCTGCACACATGATTGATTTATTTATTTACTAGCCTTGTGTAATGCAGTGCTTATTAGCACTATTGATGGTGCTTGTCCAATCCTTCAGCTTTATAAAACCCTCTGTAAACCCTTGTCCCCCATGCAGGCTGGGATAGCCAGAATGCGGAGCCCCGGCCGACTGGGGCTTCGCACCCTGAGCTATACCAGCCCGCATGGTCCATGGTATGTGGGGCTCCGGGGGGGGGGGGGGAGGGGCAGCCAAGCCTTCCCCTCCCCCCCCCGGAGCCCTTGTCCAATCCATGGACAAGGGGCTCTTCCCCACCTCCGGTGCCCCAGGAGGAGGTGGGGGCGACGACTCCCTGGGGGGGGGGGTTCATGGTGGCATCTGGGAGTCCCCTTTAAGAAGGGGACACCAGATGCCCACCCCCCTCCCAGGAGAAATGAGTATAGGGGTACAAAGTACCCTTTACCCATTTCCACAAAGGGTTAAATGAAATAAAAACACAAGCACGAGAAAAGTATTTTATTATTCTAAATTAACCATAAATACTTACCTGTTCCTTTAAAAAAGTTTTCCCACGCCAATATCCACGGTAAACGATCCAACGAACTGTATCCTCTTATGTTGCGATCTTCAATTAAGTTGATTGAAGATCTCCGACGCCTCCCACATAGCAGAGAATGCCTCCTTTTGGACGCATAGCTGTCGGCTCCTGCTGTCTCTCCCCACCTCCTCACCTGTCACTCTCACCTAGCCTGGCACCCATGGGTGCACTGGGTGCCAAGCTAGGTGAGGGTGACAGGTGCAGGCAGGTGGGGAGAGACAGCAGCGAGCCGGCAGCTTCACGTCCTGCTCAGGACGCATTCTCTGCTATACTAACAGTTCTTGAATCATCCGGTTCTTTTTAATGAATCGGTTCTTTTTTTTATGAATCGGCTCATTTTACTTTGAAATTTTAAAATTGATTTTCTCAAAAAGTATAAGGTCTTTTTGAAAACAAAAAAAGATTTCCTCTTGTTCCCACTATTCCACTTAACATTCCCAACAATTTTGGTGTTTCTACTATGTAAGGGGACTTTGCTATTAACCGTTAAATTCGGGGGCCATTAAAGTCTATGGGGCGAATCGAACTTCCGCAAAAGTTCGCCTGGTGCAGGCGAACGCGAACCCCCAAAGTTCGCCTCTACTGGCCGCTCCATACTGCGCATGCGCAAGCGCTCTCTGTCACGCAATCACGCATGTGCAGTATGGAGCTGCCTGTCTTCAGGAGGACTCGGCTCCGAAAGACTTCCGAAGTCCCCCGCAGTGGGGAATTTGAACGGGGGAGCCAGCGCTGCACCAAGGTCACCGGCAGAGGAGGGGGAAGGCTCATTAGGACCCAGAGCCTTCCCTCTCCATAGGTAAGTATCTGCTTTCTTTTTTTACAAAGCGGATCCCAATGGCTTTAAGAGCAAGGGAAGTCGCACCACCCTGTGCCTACACCCCAAGGGGCTGGCCATTTTCTATAAGTTGTGGCACCCCCAAAAGCCAACCAGTCACTGTTATTTAAAATGCAAGTACCTGCTGATGTCACGATGGACAATCAATATTTTAAGAGCAAGAGACGTTGTACTGTGCTGTGCCTGCACCCCAAGGGGCTGGCCATTTTCTATAAGAGCCTAAGATGTGCAGCCCCCAAAAGCCAACCAATCACTGTTATTTTAAAGGCCAGGACCTGTTGATATTACAATGGTCACACATTATAAGAAGGCAAAGTGGAGTCGCACCACACAGTGCCTCGACCCCAAGGGACTGATCATTTTTTGCTAGACTCTAGGATGTGTCTCTCTTGAGAGCTAGTAAATCACTGCCATTTAAAAGGACAACACCTGCTGATGTCACAATGGACATACATGATTTTAAGAGCAGGGGAAGTTGGACTGCCCTTTGCCTACACCCCAAGGGGCTGGTCATTTTCTATAAGAGCCCAAGATGTTGCTCTCCCAAAAGCCAACCAATCACTGCAGGGCCATTTTAGGCATAGGCATTACAGACTACTGTCTGGAGTGACATTGGTCCTGGGGGGCGCCATGCCCCTGATTAAGTTCTGCCCCTGAGCTTAGCACCACCCCTACCGCTACATGCGATAGGAAAGTCTGTGCTCTTGGACGAGTGGTGAGCCAACAGGGGGAAGCATAGCACTGGACTCCAGCGGGGAGGTGAGAGCACAGCTTCTGATGCGTTATACTCTGCATTTTTACACACTAAGCTGGGGTAGTGCAGGAAGGGGGTGTGCAAGTGTGCAACGAAACGTAACAGGATCAGTGGGTTGTTTGTTTCTCAGGGACTCCCTGTATTATGTATCCACCCTATATGGCACATGGTTTGTATTCTCTAGTGTGTGGTTTTTTTTTTTTTGTTGTTTTTTTTGGTGGGTGGGGGAAGGACTTCTTGCCTGGAGTGAAAAAAAGGCTACAAACGCCCCTGCACTGAGTGGAACTATAGAACAATGATTGCCTGAAGTTGTACATTACATTTTTTTCTATAGCACGAACAACATTTTTTCCCCCCCAATGTTTTCTGAGCATTCCAATTATTCATGTGTTAATGTGATGCTATTATTATTAATTTGACACACAAGCTTTCATTCAAGCAAGATTTATTATTTCCTTTTATGCTGTTGTCTTTTCCATTTTTCTGCCTTCTACTTCTTCTCTTCTTGGACCACATAAGCAGGAGGTTGATTAATAGTGGCTGGGAAAGCTTGGGGAGGAACTTGAATCACCATAATTTGCTAAAATATAATAGATAAGACAAAAACATTTTATATATATTAATAAAAATGTAACTCAAGCCTTAAGATTCTGCAAGAAAAAAACAAAACAAAAAACATTAAAATACATGTAATATATGTAAAATATATACGTGTAGCAATATACAGTAAGGCTTTGTTCACACCTAAAATCGAAATCACAGATGGCCGCATTTTGCAATTTTGTGAGTGATTTTTCCCCCCTCCTGGCGCTTACCTGCACTTTGTGTACAGTGCTTTTTCAAATCGCTTTTGCAGAGTGATTCTATTTTTTCAGTTCCTGACGCAAGTGAAAATAATAAATACAATGTATTTATTCTTAAAAGCACAAACGCAATTGCAGCACAAAATCATTTTATGAGCGTTTTTGCACTTTTCCTATACCTTCCATTGTAGCAAAATCGCCCTAAAAAAGGTAAAGGCAGCGCTTTGCTGAGCGGAAAGCTGAAGAAATGCTCAGATATGAACTATCCCATAAGGATTCATTGCTCATGCGCTTTTAGGGCGATTTTGAAAATCGCTGGCGCTTAAAAAAAACACAAAACGCCCTAGGTGTGAACAAGCCCTAAAAGAAGTTATGTGCAGGGCCTGATGCACAAAGGCTCTTTAAAGCCTGATACATTGGAAAACCTAAAGTAGACAGCTTCTCTTCTTGCTGATAAGTCACTCCACTCACAGAGACCATGTGCAGGTTGGAGCCTGCTTGTGAGCACAGAGCTTTCTAAACAACAGCATAGTTTCATCAATTTCCTTTATTAAATATCACTTAAAGTGAACATAAATCGTATAAATATGTTTTTAACTTACCTGGGACTTCTACCTCCTACCAGCCCCTGCAACCGCCATGTGCCCACACCATCAATGAATGTTCCCAGTCCCCTGCAGCGCATGCCTCCTGGTCACGTTCCCATGGGTGGGAGCACTCTGTGCATGCACAGTATGGGGAAATCTCTAGCTGTACTTCAGCTACAAGACGTATATCTACATCTTCAAGGCTTAGATGAAGTCACAGAGGACGTAGATATACTGTGGTGGTGGATAAAGTGGTTCAATATCACTTAAAATAAACATAAATCATATAAATATGAGTTTAACTTACCTGGGGCTTTTACCTTCTGCAAGCCCCTGCAGCTGCCCTGTGCCCATATCATCACTGAACGATCCCAATCCCGTTCCCTGCATCGCCTCTCTTTTGTTTGGATGTGCAGCCCCTGTCCGCATGCCTCCTGGTCACGCTCCCATGGACAGGAGCACTCTCTGCATGCGCAGTATGGGGAAATCTCTACTGCATGTGCGCAGAGCGCTCCTGATGACAGCAGCACAATTGTGGACTCATGTGGCCAGGGCTGCGCATGCAGAGTGGTTGTCAACTTAGTGAGTCAACAGGCTGAAGGAGGGGTGCTGCGGGGGACTGGAGGAACATTCAGTGATGGCGCTGGCACAGGGTGGCTGCAGGGTGACTCTAACGCCACTTTTCTGGAACACAGTGGACCATTTAAGGTGACATTTTGTTTTGTCCCTCCTCTCTCCTAAAGGGGTTCTACAAAAAAAAAAATACAACTGAGTGAGTGCTGCAATTATCTGTCCCTGCATTCCTTGCACCTGTTCTTAACTGGTCTAGCTTCTTGCCCGTCTTTACCTGTCCTCCTATTTTCTGAATTTGGGCTGCTTCTTGGTATCTGATTGCTTTGTTTTGACCCAGAATCCTGGACCTTTTCTGCTTCCTGTTTATGGACGGAATGCCTGGTTGTATATATCTGTATATATATTGTTACCCAGGTCTTTAGTTATATTATTAGGTTTTGTTTTGTTAAGTTTTGGTTCTGCTGTTTATGCTCAACTGGCCAATAGTGATGATTGTTTCGAATTACAAATAAGTAAAATTTTATGTAAAAGTTTGTAATTTGGGCCATGCGTAAATGTGACTAGGACATTAAGTTGATTTTGCATAATTCATTCATAATTTTGCTTAATTTTGCATAATTACATGCCAGATTTAAAGGTTAATAGTGGGAAAATGTCACAAAAACATTTTCAAAAAGACCTTGTAGTTTGAGATTTTTTTTTTTTTACTTTCTCCTATTTCCCTTAAAGGGAATGTCCAGGATGAAAAATATAAAAAATCTACTTACTTCAGGCTTCCTCCAGCCCCTGGCAGCCGTACTGTGCCCTCGCCTCCTTTCCGGTATGAGAGGCCTAGTTGCACTCCAGCGTGCGACTCTGGAGTCTGAAATTATACTGTGCAGGCAAAGTGCAAGCAGATGCTGACCTGGCGAGGTCGGCATCTGCACTAGAGGGTACAGGGAGCCACTGGAGCTGCGGTGAGGGCACAGGACAGCTGCCAGGGACTGGAGGAAGCTCGAGGTAAGTAGATTTTTTTTTCTTCCTGGACCTTCCTTTTAACATAAGTAGCAAATGTTTATGGGTGCTTTGTTTTTAACCACTCAAGTCAGCACAAAATTACATAAAATGGCAGGAAATAACATGAAATTGCAAAATTACAGTTTCTGATTATGGTTACAAATAAAATTGATTATAATGTTTCCAGAAATTTTGCATAAAGATTTTGCAACATAATTTTAAATTTACAATTATTTGAAATTCATGTTCATCACTACTGGTCACCATTTTATTGTATCTACACTATTGCAAGTAAATATTATTTTTACACTTGTCTGGTATGTAGTCCTCTCGGTACTTGCTGCAAGAGTGGTCACCTGCTGGTTGCTTGGGCAGCTCCATAACATGGTCCATACCTTCAGTTTTTAAATTTAGCTCTGTGTTGGACATACTAGATTTACACCTACATTAACTGTCCCTTTCCTTGTAAGGAGTTGGGGAATCTATTTCATCTACTTAGTTTTACAGAAGATGACTCCTATAAGGGCAATGCTGAAGAAAATCCCACCATATACAGTATATGATTTTATTTAATCACAAATGTTATACTTAGCCTTTAAAAGTTTTGAGATCTCAAGATCTTTCTTATACTCTTACTGGAGCAGCAGTTCCAGGAAACTTTTCCAAAGCGCGGCCTCCAAATACGGACAAAGAAAAACAAATACAAAACACAAGGAGGTTCATGACAAGAAGGAAGGAGATAATAGTGAATACAGCAGACTGCAAAAGAAAAAAAAAGACAATTTTATAATTATCTGTGTTGTGATAGCAATAAAGATCATGGGCAAAATCCAATTCCCTTTTCTCCTACGTTTTCACCTAGGTGATATTTTTCAAATACTATAAATACAATGCCCTTTAAACCCCCAGCAAGTAGTGATGGTCAAAAATATACATTTCCGATTCTGCAAAAATTCTGATTTCCGATTTTCCATCTTTCTGATTTTCCGATCTCTGATTTTTGAAGGAACATTTTATTAGTCATTTTTTTTGCATCAGAGTATGCAAAAACTAAAGGAAAAAAATGGAAAAATGGAAATCGGAAAAAAATTAAATCAGAAAAACAGAAAGTCTTTTGATTGGTCTAAAATTACTGCGGTGATACGATTTTTGCAGAAAAATTCTGCATACTCTGATTGGTCCAATGCTCCCGAGTTCTGTGAATAGGCTAAAATTACTGAGTTTCCTATCGGAATTGTAAAAATCAGAATCCCTACCAGCAAGCAAAGAATACTCTGAATAATTTTGATTGTACTTTTCACCTACTTTTTGGTACTTCTTCAAATACAGAGTGCTGAAAAGAATGCGAAAAACATGCGAAAGATGTGAAAATGCAAAAAAAGTGAATTGGATTGGGCCCATGATGTCATTAAATATGTAAGCAATAGTATAGAGTATAACACTTTACCCAACCTGAAAAGAACACCAAACATTCTTAGCAACTTAAAGAAGAAATAAAATTTGACATTGCCATTTATTTATTGCCTCAGTTTGTATTGATGGAGAATGAGTAACATGTGCCCACCATTAACCAGGGTTGTTGTCCTTCTTTGACTGCCTGCACCCACAGCAATCTCACCAATATCCAGCACCCACGTTACACTAAGCCAGTAACCCTCACCACAGCAAGCACCCAGTACTTGCACCAAGCTCCCACATGATATCCAGTCTAACTACAGAAACACACACACTTCACCCTATAGCTGGCACCCAGTACTCACACCCACATGGCAGAGTACTTGCACCCAGCCCCGACATGGCACCCACTAGTCACACCTACACACAGGCTCTACATGGCACCCACTATCTGCACCCAAATAACCAGTGCTAACACCCGAACTACCTGCACTCAGAACCCACATGACACACAATGCCCACTCATAGATAGCACCCTGATGGCACCAAGTATTTGATACCCAGTTCCTGCACCCACACATTTCATCTGAAGTAGTTCCAGCTGCACCAAGCCTCCACTTGGTGCCCAGCCAGCACCCACACCAAGCACTCACATGACATTGAGTATACGCACCCAGAATTCACAAGGGACTGAGTACCTGCAATCTACACCCAAATGATGTGTGATACCCACCCTTACAACCAGAATCCACATGACACCCTGTGCCAGCACCCAGAACCCACATGGCACCCAGCATCTGCATTTAGCACCCACATGACAACAACTACCCCACTAGCCAACACCTATTACCCATATTGCACCACGTACTCACTCCCAGTACCCACTTGGCACTCAGTATTTGCTCCTAAGACCCACATGACACCCTATACCCCCCATAATCAACCTCCACATGGCACGGTACTCACACAGCACCAAGTTACCAAGCCATTATATGCACCTAGTACCCATCCATGGGCAGCACCCAAATGGCACCCAGTACCCACCCTAGGTCCAAACCCATATGAGACCCAGTACTCTCCCATGGCACTCCCTACACACTCATGTCCTGCCCACTGCGCCTAAATGCACCTGGTACCCATTTTTGGCCTGTACCAGCACTCAAATGGCTCCCTGTACCAATTAACACTCACATGGCACCCACTATTGTTTATCAACATCTGCTACTCATTCAGCAGCACCCAATACTGCTCAGCACCCAATGCAAATGAACACCCAATACAAACTGGACCTTGGTACCCACTGCAGCTTGACACAGACTTTGGCCCCTCCGCACCCAGTGCAACTTAGCACAAACTGGACCTTTGCATCTTACCACCCACTGCATCTGGGAACCCACTGCACCTCGGCACTTACTGCAGTTTTGCACCTTCCAATACTTAGCAATCCCTGCATATAGGCAACCACTTCCTCTTTGCCTGAAAACAAGCTTGGGTGCTGATCAAGAGGGACAGAGGTCCCAGTAATGAAAGGTGAGTCCGTGCCTACATCAGGCTCCACTGTGCACACTATGTGGGCACCTATCACTGCTAATTTGAGGGTGGTGGTGCCAAAAGACTTGGTTGGAAGGAGACACAAAGTCTGTCTGATATTGCTATAAAGGAAATGGGGTGGAGGTGGAAGGGCTAAGACTGCTTAATTCTGCGTTGTGGAGAGGAGGTATCACATATACAATTTAGCACCATTGAATGGTTAGGCCCCCTTTTTTTAATTTGAGCACCACCCCGTTGAGGGTCCTCTGCACGGCCCTGCCCTTTATAGCCCCCACCCCATAGAGTTATCCAGATGAGCCCCATTATCCCTTCCCCAGTATAGCCTGATGTGGCCCTTTATACCCCCCTTCATAGATAGTCAGATGTGCCCCTTTTTTCACCCCCTCCCTGTAAAACCATATGTGCCCCTTTATAACGCCCTACACATAAATAGCCAGATGTGGTGCTTAATTAGGCCCCCCCCCCACACACACACACAGATAGCCAAATGTGTCCCATAATGTGCTCCCCCCTCCTTTAGATAGCCAGGTGAGCCTCCTTATCCCCCCCAATGGCGCCCATTAGGAGCATGTGTTTGCCTGCGTTCAAGCTCATGATCTAGCCTGGCAGTGATGGAGATTTTTTTTTATTTACTTTTTTTTTTGCCTTTTGACCATTGAGGCTAAAACAGCAATGATTGGTTCAGGGATCACATGATCTTACCTCCTAATGGTATAAGCATGCCTCCCAACATTTTGAGATGAGAAAGAGGGACACTTAAGCCATGCCCCTGCCACACTCCTAATCACGCATACCATAAAGATTTCATAAGAAAAATGTGGTGTTTTATAATTCAAACCACACTGGTCCTTTCTATCCTGGGTCATTTTCCTTCATATGAACAAAGTAACATTAGTAATATATCAATTTAAAGGATGGGAATAAAGTTTAGAGTCAATCAAACACATTTTTTAGTAGAAAAATATACATATTTACATAGAAAGAGGGACAAAGTCCTGAAAGAGGGACAAATGAGGAGGAAAGAGGGACAGAGGGACAGGGCTCCCATAGAGGGACAGTTGGGAGCTATGCATAAGTGGTTCAATTCATACACATACATTTTTAGCGTTAGACTTTTTTGGCATATTAGAATTAAAATATAATGAAAATCTCATCCAGATTGTTCTTAGCAACTAATGCATGTCATGACTCATTTGCACTGCAAAACTAGATTTTTGCTTATACAGTACTGTAATCTTGCTTTAAAGGGCCTTAAAATGAGAGGTATATGGAGGCTGCCATATTTAATTCCTTTTACACAATATCAGGTGCCTGGCAGTCCTGTTGATATTCCTGGCATCAGTAGTGCCTGAATCACAAATCTAAAACAAGAAAATAGCTAATCTGGTCAGATTTATTAAGCCAGAGCACTTTATCTGCGTGGTAGCTTCAAAGTCTTTTAGCCATGGACACTAAACAGAGGATCAGCAGGACAGCCAGACAATTTCCATTGTTGAAAATGGACCTGAACTCTTGCACCGGACAGAAGGAAAACAGAGAGAAGTGCAAACTGTATGTATTTAGATGTATGTATTTCCCTGTCTAATCCCCCCTCATTTGTGTCTAATTACAAGTTGTAATTTGATCTCTCCAATGTGTCACCTGACTACCATGGTAGCTAAGGCAGATAAGCTCATTTGAAAGTACAGGATGTTAACAATATGTATGCCTCCATGAAAGCAGGAAGTAGAAACAGTGCAGATTTATTGCCGGATTTGCATCAGTTGCAACAAAGAACTATTTTTCTTTAAAGTTTATTATGCTGTTGCGTATCTTTTAGAGCAGAGAGAAAGATCTGAGTTCAAGTCCACTTAAAGGACAACTGAAGTGAGAGATATATGGAGGCTGCCATATTTATTTCCATCTAAGCAATGCCAGTTGACAGGCCCTCCTGCTGATCCTCTGCCTCTAATACTATTAGCCATAGCCCCTGAACAAGCATGCAGCAGATCAGGTGTTTCTGACATTAATGTCAGATCTGACAAGACTAGCTGCATACTTGTTTCTGGTGTTATTCAGATACTACTGCAGAGAAATAGACCAGCAGGGCTGTCAGGCAACTGGTATTGATTAAAAGGAAATAAATATGGCAACCTCCGTATACCTCTTACTTCAGTTCCCCTTTAAACCACTTCAGGACCACAGGCTTTAGCCCCCACCTAAAGACCAGGCCATTTTTTGTGAAATAGGCCACTGCAGCTTTAAGGCCAAGCTGCAGGGCCGCACGATCCCCCCCCCCCCCTTTCTCCCCACCAACAGAGCTCTCTGTTGGTGGGGTGTGATCGCTCCCCCAGTGTGTGTTTTTTTTTTTTATCAATATTTATGTGTATATTTTTCTTAAATAAAAATATGTCTTTTTTTAATTTGTATACTTCCCCCCTCCCTCCCCCCGGCAGCCAATCCCTGTGATCAGCTGTCATAGGCTGAAGCCTCTGAGCACACAGAGGGGACAGCCGTGTGACAGCCGTGTCCCCTGTACAGCGCTGCTGTAGATTGCAGCGCTGTAGAGGCTAATTAGACGGCAGTTTCGCCATCTAACAGTCTCCGAGCGGTGAAAGACTCCGCTCCGCCTACCAAGTAGGAGATGCACAAGCAACCTGCGCGCAATCTCCTGCAAACTGCAGCCCCAGGACTTTACAACGATTGGCGTTAGGCAGTCCTGGGGCTGCCGCCGCGGCCACGCCCCTCGTCGTGACGCGGTCATTAGGTAGTTAAAAGGAAATACATAGGTGTTAGCCTCCATATCCCTTTCTCCTCAACTTTCCTTTAAAGCACTCTTATATTTGACGTGAACCATAATTATATCCTCCCAGACTACATTCATTTTCTGAAAACAAATACAGGTAGAAGGCTGCGCATCCCTGACCTAATACTACAATTAAATGGTTAATCGATGTGGTGTACACCGCCCCCCCCTGGACTAAAATTGCACACCCCGCATCCAAACAATGCAATACTGGTTTATGGAGAAAGTTTAGCTTCCATTATAGTTTGCATGCAAAATACAATCTACTAGACATCTGCACCAACGTTGAGGTAATTCTCTGAAGCAGATATCCTACACTATCTAACCTAAGTTAAAAGCATATGTCCTTACCCTGGCAGCAGCTAAGCAAAAATGTGTAACTTACATTCAATATGGACAGCAGAGAATAAAGCCAGCGCTTACCATATGGGCTGCATCTGAATGACTTATCACCTCATGTGCACCACTTATATAGCTCAAATACAACGCAGCGATCAAACAGATGCAAAACATATGCATAATTAAATACTTACCATGCAAACAGGAAAGCACAATGGGAGCTGCTGTACACCACAGCGATTAACCATTCAATTTTAGTATTAGATCAGGGATGTGCAGCCTTCTACCTGTATTTGTTTCCATATTTTTGTAACTAATAGGTTAGCAGCTCCCATTTAGAGTTGGGCTGAACCTCCGATTTTAGGTTCGCGAACCTGGTTCGCGAACTTCCGCGGAAGGTTCGGTTCGCGTTAAAGTTCGCGAACCGCAATAGACTTCAATGGGGATGCGAACTTTGAAAAAAAAAAAAATTATGCTGGCCACAAAAGTGATGGAAAAGATGTTTCAAGGGGTCTAACACCTGGAGGGGGGCATGGCGGAGTGGGATACATGCCAAAAGTCCCCGGGAAAAATCTGGATTTGACGCAAAGCAGCGTTTTAAGGGCAGAAATCACATTGAATGCTAAATGACAGGCCTAAAGTGCTTTAAAACATCTTGCATGTGTATACATCAATCAGGCAGTGTAATTAAGGTACTGCTTCACACATGCAGTGGCGGGTTCACTGAACAGAACAGGTATGCAGTGGCGGGTTCACTAAACAGTACAGGTATACAGTGGCAGGTTCACTGAACACAACAGGTATGCAGTGGCGGGTTCACTGAACAGGTATACAGTGGCGGGTTCACTGAACAGAACAGGTATGCAGTGGTGGGTTCACTGAACAGGTATGCAGTGGTGGGTTCACAGAACAGGTATGCAGTGGCGGGTTCACTGAACAGTACAGGTATACAGTGGCAGGTTCACTGAACACAACAGGTATGCAGTGGCGGGGTCACTAAACAGGTATACAGTGGCGGGTCCACTGAACAGAACAGGTATGCAGTGGCGAGTTCACTGAACAGAACAGGTATACAGTGGCGGGTTCACAGAACAGGTATGCAGTGGCAGGTTCACTGAACACAACAGGTATGCAGTGGCGGGGTCACTAAACAGGTATACAGTGGCGGGTCCACTGAACAGAACAGGTATGCAGTGGCGGGTTCACTAAACACAACAGGTATGCAGTGGTGGGTTCACTGAACAGGTATACAGTGGCGGGTCCACTGAACAGAACAGGTATGCAGTGGCGGGTTCACTGAACAGAACAATTATACAGTGGCGGGTTCACAGAACAGGTATGCAGTGGCAGGTTCACTGAACACAACAGGTATGCAGTGGCGGGGTCACTAAACAGGTATACAGTGGCGGGTCCACTGAACAGAACAGGTATGCAGTGGCGGGTTCACTGAACACAACAGGTATGCAGTGGCGGGTTCACAGAACAGGTATGCAGTGGTGGGTTCACAGCACAGGTATGCAGTGGTGGGTTCACTGAACAGGTATGCAGTGGTGGGTTCACAGCACAGGTATGCAGTGGTGGGTTCACAGAACAGGTATGCAGTGGTGGGTTCACAGCACAGGTATGCAGTGGTGGGTTCACAGCACAGGTATGCAGTGGTGGGTTCACTGAACAGGTATGCAGTGGTGGGTTCACAGAACAGGTATGCAGTGGCAGGTTCACTGAACAGGTATGCAGTGGTGGGTTCACTGAACAGGTATGCAGTGGTGGGTTCACTGAACAGGTATGCAGTGGTGGGTTCACAGAACAGGTATGCCGTGGTGGGTTCACAGCACAGGTATGCAGTGGTGGGTTCACAGCACAGGTATGCAGTGGTGGGTTCACAGCACAGGTATGCAGTGGTGGGTTCACAATACAGGTATGCAGCCAGACAGGAACAAGTTAAGCCTAACTAATCTTTCCCTGAGAGACAGTCTGCAGCAGCTCGCCCTACTCTCACTAACGCAGGCAGCACACGAGTGACCGTAATGGCCGCCGCTGCCTGCCTTATATAAGGGGGGGTGGGGCTCCAGGGGCTAGTGTAGCCTAATTGGCTACACTGGGCCTGCTGACTGTGATGTAGAGGGTCAAAGTTGACCCTCCATGTGCATTATGGGGCGAACCGAACTTCCGCAAAGGTTCGCCTGCGGGACGCGAACACGAACCACTGAAGTTCGCATGGAACCGTTCGCAGGCGAACCGTTCGGCCCAACTCTACTCCCATTGTCCCTATACTGGGACACCTACCTATGCCTACCTACCTATACTGGGGCACCTACCTATGCCTACCTACATACAAGAAGATAATAAGGTCATTGCTTCATTGTGGACAGATCAAATTTGATCAGCTGGACAGTCACTGTTGTTCTATCATTGAGCTACCACAGCCCGGCGACCATATGGGCTTGAAAACCGCCACGGCCTGCACTCTCGCCATGGTGTGCACCAGTCCAGCACGGTCGTCACTACGCAAACAGCTGTTTGCGGTGCGTTACACAGTGCGTTTGGTGTGTCAGTGTGAAGCAGTACTCTGATTACACTCCCTGATTGATGTATACACATGCAAGATGTTTTAAAGCACTTTAGTCCTGCAATTTAGCATTCAATGGGCTTGATTCACAAAGCGGTGCTAACTGTTAGCACGCCTGTGAAAACCCCCTTAGCACGTCTAAACAAGCTTTTCGCGCATAAACCTTTACGCGTGCAAAACTTTATGCGTGTAAAACTTTATGCGCGTACCGCACAGAGCACAGGGCGCTCCGCGCGAAGTGCCCATTAAAGCCTATGGGACTTAGCGCGCGTAAAACTTTGCGCGCGTAAAACTTTGCACGTGCAAAGTTAGCGCGCGTTCTGATTGAGAAATCCGGTGCTAACCTACTTAGCACCCTGGTTAGCGCGTCTAAAGACTTTAGACGTGCTAAGTAGGTTAGCACCGCTTTGTGAATCAAGCCCAATGTGATTTCTGCCCTTAAAACGCTGCTTTGCATCCAATCCAGATTTTTCCCCGGGACTTTTGGTGTCTATCCCACTTCGCCATGCCCCCCTCCAGGTGTTAGACCCCTTGAAACATCTTTTCCATCACTTTTGTGGCCAGCATAAGTGTTTCTAGTTTTTAAAGTTCGCATCCCCATTAAAGTCTATTGTGGTTCGCGAAAGTTCACGCAAACCGAACCTTTCGCGGAAGTTCACGAACCGAAAATCGGAGGTTCGGGCCATCTCTATACGCCACAGCGATTAACCATTCAATTGTAGTATTAGGTCAGGGATGTGCAGCCTTCTACCTGTATTTGTTTCCATAATTTTGTAACTACTAGGTTAGCGGCTCCCATTGTGCTTTCCTGTTTGCATGGTAAGTATTTAATTATGCATATGTCTTGCATCTGTTTGATTGCTGTGTTGTATTTGAGCTATATAAGTGGTGCACATGAGGTGATAAGTCATTCAGATGCAGCCCATGTGGTAAGCGCTGGCTTTATTCTCTGCTGTACATTCATTTTCTGTTTACTCCCTGTGAGCTGAGCATTTCTTGTTTACCAACAAAGTATTTGGGGCAATTTGAAGTTCATAGGAGATCAGAATCGTGGTTGTCCTCATGAGGAATGTGGTGGTGTTGAGGAGACCATGGACCATTTTCTGTTGGACTGTTCCTTTAACAAAAAGTATATAAACAGGTGGGCAAGGTTCTAGGTATTCCTTTCCTCGAGTGTCTAAGTTACGCGGAATGGTCAATAACTGTGGGTCATTTAATTTGGACACTTCATTTTCAATCAGCTTAGTTATTCGGTATTACACTTGGTGTGCAAGGTGTCAAATTTTGATGAATCAGAAAGTCCTCCCTGTCCAGGTGGTGGTGTATGATGAGATCATTGGTGGGGTTGGGAAAATTTGGGGTCTTGAGGAGGCAGCCAAAAAAAACCTCCTTCCCTGGGAACAAGCGATATCACAATCGCCCAGCTGGTGCTCAGTATCTAGCAGGTACACCACTCCTGCACATCCATAGACAGAACATCAAAAAGACACGGCACTCCGGAGCTGTATGCAGCGACAAGCTGTATTGGAGCAAGCGATAACACTACATGTTTCGGGCGGAGTCCTTCACCTGATGTAGGGCTCCGCCCGAAACATGTAGTGTTATCGCTTGCTCCAATACAGCTTGTCGCTGCATACAGCTCCTGAGTGCCGTGTCTTTTTGATGTTCGGGTCTTGAGGAGGGGAGGTTGAGTCGGGAGGAATGGTGTCTATTTTGGCAGAATATCAGACCTCCTTGATTTTGACCAAGCTTCCTCTGGGTGAGCCAACTATTTCTTCTTTCACCCCAGTTAGATGACATAAATTTAAAGGAATGGCTTGCAAGCATAGGAGGTGAGTGATTGCTTATTTATTTTTATTTTTTTTAGGGCTGGTTCACATGGGTGTCTGCCCCGCATTTACCGCCGGCGTTCGGGACTCGGCGTTAAACGCTTCCATTCAAGTGAATGGGAGCGTTTGTACCGGGATTTTACCCGCGTTTGCTCGAACGCGGTGTTCAGATACCGATTTTCCCTGGCATTCGAGGCGACCCTGGATGCTACATGTAGTGTCCTGGGATGGTTAACCGCTGTGGCTAATGTCCCCCTGTGGGGGAGAAAAACACTGACTGCAACTGAACGCCACGGAAAGCCACTGAAAGCTCGACCGCGACGCTGCCGCAACGCCGAACGCAATGCCTCCGAAAGCCAGGCAGACGCCCGTGTGAAGTGTGAACCAGCCCTTACTGTAATATGTAAATAATGTGAAGTGTATATAATGAAAATAGTGTCTAACTTGAGGCTGAAGAGGCTCGTGGATGATGGTTTTCATACTTTAATTTCTTTTCAGGATATGGACTTTATTTAATATGGACTTATAATGTTTATTTAAAGAACAAGTCACACACATGCTAGCTTAGAAATAAAAAACACATATATAAGTAGATAAATACTAGTTCTACATAACAGATGTATTGCACTGTCCACATTATGACTCCTGTGCAGTATATAATGGAAAAGCAGAAAATTCTATTCTAGACAGTTTCCATCTTGGTTACCTTTGAATGAAGCTAATCCTGACATCATTTCCTCCCTCACTCTTTTTTTCTCCTTTTGCTAACTGTGTATTCATTACCCACTCTCCTCCCAGAGTCTTCAGACACTCCCACTAGACACTCCCACTGAGGGCTATACTAGAAAGTGAAGTCAAAATAACTTCCCCACACTCCTGCAAATCCTCATGCGAATCCATTCACAAAAATCATGCAGCAATCAATGCTGTCCCTAAAGCTAAGTTAAAAGCTAGGATCTTCGTTACAAGAATAAAGTCTCTTGCATAGTCACATACACCGCATAGAGGTAGCCCAGTGTCGTATGTGCCCAAACTCTGGCCTTGTAACATGCATAGCACTAATATGCATGCATTCAGTGCATCAAAACCTACCTAAGGAATAGGAGCACATATCCTTACTGTCCTCCCTGGGACAGATAGTGCATCAAACTAATCCTGCAATGGTGCTGCTAGTACCTACACATGTACCATGTGAACACAACAGCAAGCTGTGTTTGCTAAGATCACTAATAGGGGAAAAGGGAAAGCACTAGATAAAATCCTAGCCACAAGGATCAAAAAAGAAAAACAAAACAACCACAAAATCCAGGCCCCTAACCTCAAGCTAGGACATTTAAACACTTGCAGATGTAATAGGGAGGTGCTGAAAGGGGTGTGGCAAGCAATACAGCAAAGTCAAAATGAACTTCCGCACACTCATGCAAATCCATGCACATATCCTTATACTAGGACGTGCACTGTCTTGAATGTCATTAGAAGGAGGGGGAAATAAAGGGAAGAGGAGGAATATATTATAGATAAAAAGACCCCCCAGCATGCAACTGTTTTGCCAGCTGATGGCAATGGCAATTAAAGGGCCAGTGCTCCTAAGGTATGTGATACCTCCAAACCACAACGGCAGAAAATGTTTTTCAAGTTTTGAATGTAGGATTAGCATCTTTATCACTTCATGCATTCAGACCAGTTGCTGTTGAAATTTGATTTTATGGTGACAATTCCGCTTTAAGGTAAAGTCTCATGTATACAGTATGTTATGATTGTTTATTTTGGTTCTTTTTTACTTTTGATATAAAATGACACTGAATTCTTAATTAATGAATCTCTGCTGCCTGCTGCCACACGTTACTCCTCCTCCTCCTGCTGCATTTACCTCCTGCTGTCTGTGCTCCCATTGCCAGGGTCCACAGTCTAAGGTGCTTCTGCCATGTGCCATTAGCTATTACGCCAAAAATGAGTTATGTGTCACGATTGGTGTCAGCAAGTACAAGATCTGATTCTTTGGTGATCTGCAGTATCACCAAACAATACAGATACTATATCTGATTATAAGGTGATCTGCAGAATCACCAAAAATACAAATATAGAAACTCTGAGGAATATCGTGAACTAGTCACACTTTATTGCACTGTGTGTAGTGATTGGTGCAAACAGTAAGTACTGATAGGTTTAACACTACCTCACCAGAGGAGCTGGTGTGGTGGGTACTAACAGTACTGAGCCCCTCACTAGAGACAAGGGCTCTCTGGTGAGGATAGAATGGTCAGACTAATCGGGTTGGCAATAGGCAGGCAGATACAGTACAGAATCGTAAGGCAGAGGAGAGTCAGTATAACAGGCAAAGTCGGCAACAATATCAGAGGGGCTAAAGTACAGATTCACTGAGCAGAGAGAATAACAGTTTTCAGGCAGAGTAGGCAACGAGATCAGATGGGCAAAGGTACAGAATCACTAAGAGTAAGAATAGTCAGAATGAGCAAGAGTCATATACAAATAATACAGTAGTAATGCACAATCCTAACACTGTGTGAAATCCCCGGTTTCCTCCCGGATCAAAGCACACTGGATCTAGCTAAGGTCTGAGCGCTAGCACGAAGTGATCGCAACAGCAGACGAGTTGCCACTGAAACCGCCGTGCTTACGAAGCGGAGGAGACCCTCGAGGCACGCCCACCGCCCTCAACCAATCAGCAGCGGCGAGCGTGCCCTCTGCCCTCTGACGTCAGCCGACTGACGCGCCTCCTCCTGGCATAAAGATCCTGCCGGTGAGCGCGCGCACGCGCTAATGCACCCGTGTGAGCAGCAGGGACCCCCGTCCTCGGCGTACTAGACGCCCGAGGTGCGGGGAGACTGGCAGGCAGAGAACCAGAAGTAGCTGCAGTGGTAATGCCATCCACCGCAGCTGACATATCGTTATTCATTACAGTACCCCCCCTTGAGGCGTGGACTCCGGACACCACACGGTTTTTCAGGATTTAGTTCATGAAATCTCTGCCTCAATTCCTCAGCATGCATGCGATGAGCTGGCACCCAGGATCTCTCCTCAGGCCCATACTCTTTCCAGTAAACCAGGTACTGTATAGAGTTGCGCACCCGACGAGAATCCAAAATCTGTTCAATCTCATACTCTGGCTTACCATCAATTACCACTGGGGGGGGGAGGAATCCACATGCACTGCTGGTTTCAAAAGTGACACATGAAAAGACTTTCCACATCTCATACTAGGTGGCACTGCAGAGCGATCACTTAGGTCACATTATTAACTTTCTCAGATACAGGGTATGGGCCTATAAATTTGGGGCCTAACCAGGGCCGGTTTAAGCAACAATGGGGCCCCAGGGCAAAATAAACCTGGGGGCCCCCCCAACATTTACCCCGGAACAAAAATTGGCATTAGGGGACCTTTTTTGCAGCTGGTATAGTCAGGATGTGAAGTCCCAATCGGTCGGAGCTCCACATTCTGGCTATCCCAGCCTGCATGGGGGACAAGGGGTTAAAAAGTTTCAGGAGGGTGGACCCCACATAATTTAAAAAAAAAAAAATTCCCACACTCTAAACATAAAAAAAAATTGGGAAAATAGGAAAAAATGCCAGGGATCTTCATACAGCCATATTGCGGCTGTATAGCGATCCCTGGCCAAAGTGCTGCAGCTGCGTATAGACCCCCTGGAAACCCCGTCAGGAAATTTATTGCGCTTTCGTTTGATGCATGTAAAATTACACTACCGTTAGGTTTGCTACTAAAAGTGACATTTACCGCATTTAAAAGTATACTTTTTTCCTTTGAAACTTTAAAATCGATTTTCTCAAAAACTATAAGGTCTTTTTGAAAAATAGTTTTTTCCTCTTATTCCTAATGATCTCCTTAACATATCCTGCAAATTTAGGGTTTCTAGCATTTAAGGTGGATTTGCTATTAACCATTAAAGTTGGCGGGTTTTTAAATGTGTATTTTTTTTCCTTTGAAGCTTTAAAATCAAAAACTATAAGGCCGATTTGAAATTTTTTTTCCTCTTGTAGCTACTGGGGCCCTGGGGCAGCTGCCTCCTTTGCCTCTATGGGAGCGCCGGTCCTGGGCCTAACTTGACTGAAGGCTGTTTCAACGCAAGATGCCGTGTAGAAACCCACACCATATCCCCAGGAACAAACTCCCACTCTGCAGATCGCTTTTTATCAGCATGTCTTTTCTGAGTCACAAAAGCCTTTTCCAGGTTTCTCTTGACTATTATCCAGATCTCCCTGAAAGATTTCTGCCACTCTTCCATCGCAGGAAGAGAAGAGGACACTACTGGTAACGGTGAGAACTTAGCAGATCACCCCGAGACCACCTGGAAAGGAGAGAATCCAGAAGAGGAACTCTTAAGATTATTATGTGCAAATTCCGCATACGGCAGGAATTTTGCCCATTCCAACTGGGCATCAGCCACATAGCACCTAAGGAACTGCTCAAGTGACTGATTGACCCTTTCGGTTTGCCCATTGGTCTGTGGGTGGTAGCCTGAAGAAAATGACAAGTTCATTCCTAGATGATGACAAAATGCTCTCCAAAATCTGGACACGAACTGGACTCTCCTATCTGACATCACATTTTCTGGTATCCCATGTAGCCGAAAAATGTGATGGATGAAGAGGTCTGCCAGTTCCTGGGCTGAGGGGAGTCCGTCCAGTGGGATAAAATTAGCCATTTTGCTGAACCTATCGACTACCACCCAGATGACCGTTTTACCTTCAGACCTAGGAAGTTCACCCACAAAGTTCATGGAAAGATGAGTCCAAGGTTGCTCAGGCACTGGTAAAGACTGGAGAGTGCCCACCGGAGCTTGTCTGAAGGGTTTGTTCCTGGCACAAACTGAACAATCTCTGATGAACTCCTTACAATCTGATACCAGAGACGGCCACCAAACGCACCTGGCAAGCAAATCCTGTGTTCTAGCCACTCCAGGATGCCGTGCATTTTTATGTGCATGAAATAGTTGTAGGATTTGCAAGCGAAAATGCAGAGGCATGAACAGAACCCCATCTGCTTTCCCCTCAGGGATATCCTGTTGATAGGAACTCAATGTAGACAACCAATCCTCCCACGTGTCGGTGGCTGCTACAACAATATTTTTGGGCAAGATGCTCTCAGGGGCTGGTGGCTGCACTGTCTCAGGCTCAAAACATCTAGAGAGAGCGTCTGCCTTGATGTTTTTACTTCCAGGCTTGTAGGTAATGACAAGTCTGAACCTTGAGAAAAAAAAAGGACCAACGAGCTTGTCGGGGACTAAGTCTCTTGGCCCCTCGATCTATTCTAAATTCTTGTGGTCAGTATAGACTGTAATCGTATGCTCTGCCCCTTTGAGCCAATGGCGCCATTCCTCAAACGCGAGTTTGACCGTCAACAGCTCGCGGTTTCCAATATCATAATTTCTCTCGGCGGGAGAGAATTTCCGAGAGAAAAATGCACATGGATGCAATCTGCCTTGAAAACCAGAGTGTTGAGACAGTACAGCCCCAACCCCTACTTCAGATGCATCCACCTCCACGATAAAGGGGAGAGTGACATCAACATGCCGCAGAATGGGGGCGGAACAAAACAATTCTTTCAATGATGCAAACGCAGCATGCGCTTCAGCTGACCAATTGTGAGTGTCTGCCCCCTTCTTGGTAAGTTCTGTGAGAGGTGATACCATAGAAGAAAATCCTTTGATAAACTTTTTATAATAGTTGGCGAAACCAAGGAACCTCTGGAGTGCCTTCAGCCCTAAAGGTTGTGGCCACTCCACCACAGCAGATACTTTACTGGGGTCCATGGAGAGACCGGTAGTAGAAATGATATATCCCAAAAAGGGAACGAGTACGAACCGCCCTAGAACCTCTTGAAAAACCTCATTGATTAACTCTTGGAAGACGGCGGGGGTGTTACACAACCCGAAGGGCATAACTAGATACTCGTAGTTCCCGTCGGGTGTGTTGAACGCCGTCTTCCATTCGTCACTATCCCTTATGCGTAGTGTTGGGCGAACAGTGTTCGCCACTGTTCGGGTTCTGCAGAACATCACCCTGTTCGGGTGATGTTCGAGTTCGGCCGAACACCTCATGGTGTTCGGCCAAACCGTTCGGCCACATGGCCGAACTAAGAGCGCATGGCCGAACATTCCCCGAACGTTCGGCTAGCGCTGTGATTGGCCGAACGGGTCACGTGGTTCAGACCCGAACGCGCTCTGATTGGCCGAACTGTCACGTGGTTCGGGTAAATAAATACCCGAACCACGTCATATCTCCGCCATTTGTCTGTGGGTTTAGCTTTGGGTAGGCAGGCAGGGTAGTTCGCGCTCCAGCCACGCTAGCCAGGGTCCCCCCAGTCATTGTGTCGCTGCTAGGAATAGTAGTACACCGCTCGCTCAGCCACACTATATAGCATTCTGTTTACTGCCACTCTGTGTACCTCGCTCAGCCACACTATATAGCATTCTGTTTACTGCCACTCTGTGTCTGCTGGGAATAGTAGTACACCGCTCGCTCAGCCACACTATATAGCATTCTGTTTACTGCCACTCTGTGTACCTCGCTCAGCCACACTATATAGCATTCTGTTTACTGCCACTCTGTGTCTGCTGGGAATAGTAGTACACCGCTCACCCGCCACTGTATAGCATTGTGCTCTGTGTCGCTGCTGGGGATAGTGGTACACCGCTCACCCGCCACTGTATAGCATTGTGCTCTGTGTCGCTGCTGGGAATAGTGGTACACCGCTCAGCCACACTTTATAGCATTCTGTTTACTGTTCTGTGTCTGCTGGGAATAGTAGTACACCGCTCGCTCAGCCACACTATATAGCATTCTGTTTACTGCCACTCTGTGTCTGCTGGGAATAGTAGTACACCGCTCACCCGCCACTGTATAGCATTGTGCTCTGTGTCGCTGCTGGGAATAGTGGTACACCGCTCACCCGCCACTGTATAGCATTGTGCTCTGTGTCGCTGCTGGGAATAGTGGTACACCGCTCAGCCACACTATATAGCATTCTGTTTACTGTTCTGTGTCTGCTGGGAATAGTAGTACACCGCTCGCTCAGCCACACTATATAGCATTCTGTTTAATGCCACTCTGTGTACCTCGCTCAGCCACACTATATAGCATTGTGTTTACTGCCACTCTGTGTCTGCTGGGAATAGTAGTAAACCGCTCACCCGCCACTGTATAGCATTGTGCTCTGTGTCGCTGCTGGGAATAGTGGTACACCGCTCACCCGCCACTGTATAGCATTGTGCTCTGTGTCGCTGCTGGGAATAGTGGTACACCGCTCAGCCACACTATATAGCATTCTGTTTACTGTTCTGTGTCTGCTGGGAATAGTAGTACACCGCTCGCTCAGCCACACAATATAGCATTCTGTTTACTGCCACTCTGTGTACCTCGCTCAGCCACACTATATAGCATTCTGTTTACTGCCACTCTGTGTCTGCTGGGAATAGTAGTACACCGCTCGCTCAGCCACACTATATAGCATTCTGTTTACTGCCACTCTGTGTCTGCTGGGAACAGTAGTACACCGCTCGCTCAGCCACACTATATAGCATTCTGTTTACTGCCACTCCGTGTACCTCGCTCAGCCACAGTATATAGCATTGTGTTTACTGCCACTTTGTGTCTGCTGGCAATAGTAGTACACCGCTCGCTCAGCCACACTATATAGCATTCTGTTTACTGCCACTCTGTGTCTGCTGGGAACAGTAGTACACCGCTCGCTCAGCCACACTATATAGCATTCTGTTTACTGCCACTCTGTGTACCTTGCTCAGCCACACTATATAGCATTGTGTTTACTGCCACTCTGTGTCTGCTGGGAACAGTAGTACACCGCTCACCCGCCACTGTATAGCATTGTGCTCTGTGTCGCTGCTGGGAATAGTGGTACACCGCTCACCCACCACTGTATAGCATTTCTGTACTGCCACTGTACTGCTGCCAGTCAGCGTGTACTTTAAGGATAAGCGAAATGAGGAAGAAATCCGGTGAAAGAGGGAGGGGCAAGGGAAGAGGTGTTTCCCCTGACGGTTCATGTACAGGCCACAGGGGAGCACCCAAGAAAACCCACTCAATACCGCCCATGTTGTCCAGGACAACAACCCTCACAAATCCAAAAGAACAGGACCAGATAATTACTTGGATGACCTCTCAAGCGTCCAGCAGTGGGTTAAGCAGCACCAGCACATCACGCACGAGGTCCAAGTCCTCAGCCAGTTACAAGGAGCCAGTGGGCACAAAGCTGACACAACCGGCAGCGACACCACGCACACAACTGCCAGATAACCAGTCCGATGAATTACCTCAGGACACAATGGGGTATTCGCAGGAGCTATTCCCAGCCCAACAAACTTCCACCTTTCAAAGGTCAATGGAGGAACAGCCAGAAATGTTGTGCCCGGATTCACAACCAATAACTGTGGGAAATGCACCGCGCACTGAAATACAAGGCGAGTCCGAGGAGAACTCGGAAACCCAAATCCCAGAGCAAGTTGGGCAGGAGGGGTTGCAATTGCAGGAGGTCGGCCGACAAGATCTGGAAGACGACGTTGGAGTGAGCTGCGCAGAGGTTGTTCTGGGGAGCTCTACTCCACGGCGGCAGCCCCCCACAATGACATATGACGAGTTTCAGGAGATGGAAGAGGAGGGTATGGACAATGTGGACAGAGACCCAGATTTTGTTTGTGAACGAGAACATAGCCGTCGTAGCAGCAGCACAGATGAGTCTGTTGAAGAACCCACTGCTGCACGAGTTCGCCTTGTGCCACAAGGTAGGCGGCGCGCAATTTCAGGCACCACAAGCGTGGAAGTTCAAGTGAGAGGCAAAAGAGGCGCAAACAGAAATCGCCAGCAAGGCAGGTGCTCCAAAGTCTGGGCTTTCTTTGAAGACTGCACTGAGGATGGTACTATGGCGATTTGCAAGGTGTGCAAGACCCGCCTGAGCAGGGGGAAAAGTATTAACAACCTCTCCACCACCAGCATGAGCCACCACATGCTATCCAAACATCCCACTCTGTGGGCAAACGCGGTAGGACAGGGTACCAGCAACACTGCCTCCCTTGGGGTCACCAGACTCACCACCAGACCCGCCTCAGCAGCAGCAGTAGCCCAGCCATTGCGTGGTTCTCAACATTCACAAACATCAGACGACGCTGACACTGTCACTTTCCGGAGTAGTGCTCTTGAGGTCTCCCAGTGTTCATCAAACACAACAACCAACAGCCCTTCAGTGTGCAGCCCTACGATTCAGTTGTCTGTCTCGGAGATGTTTGATCGCAAGAGGAAATTGCCAGCAAATGACCCCCGGGCCGTGGCAGTAACAGCCAGCATAGCCAAGCTCCTGGCCTGCGAAATGCTGCCATATCGAGTGGTGGAGACAAACAGCTTCAAGGGCATGATGTCAGTGGCCATCCCACGTTACGTGGTTCCCAGCCGCTACCACTTTGCGCGCTCTGCAGTGCCTGAGTTGCATGAGCACGTGGTCAGCAAAATAACCCGAAGCTTGAAGAATGCCGTTGCCTGCAAGGTTCACCTCACCACTGACACCTGGACGAGTGCGTTCGGCCAGGGTCGATACATCTCCCTTACCGCGCACTGGGTGAACCTTGTGGAGCCTGGCAGCGATTCCTCACCTGCTACGGCGCGGGTGTTGCCCACGCCGCAAACAGCTGCACCGCCGTCCCGCCCACTGGATAACAACAGCAGCACCTACCTCTCTGACTCCTTCTCCTCCAACGCATCTCAAAGCTGTACCTCATCCGGAAACGCTAACCCAGCAGCAGTAGGATCGTGGAAGCAGTGCAGCACAGCTGTTGGCATGCGTCAGCAAGCGTTGCTGAAGCTGATCTGCCTTCGGGATAAGCAGCACACAGGGGAGGAAATTTGGAGGGGAACAAAGGAACAGACGGATTTGTGGCTGGCACCGCTGGACCTGAAACCGGGCATGGCTGTGTGTGATAATGGGAGTAATCTCATTCGCGCTGTAAGGTTGGCTAAGCTGACACACATCCCTTGCCTGGCGCACGTGATGAACCTAGTAGTTCAGCGGTTCCTGAAGACATACCCAGGCGTGGCCGATCTTCTGTTGAAGGTGCGACGAGTGGCCAAAGATTGCAGAAATTCCAGTACTGCTTCGGGGGCACTCGCCAAGATGCAGGAGCGCTTCAATCTCCCCCACCATCGCTTGCTGTGTGATGTCCCTACGCACTGGAATTCGATGCTGCACATGCTAGCCCGCTTTTGCGAGCAGAATAGTTCAGTGGTCCAGTACATGACGGCGCAGTACCGAGGCGCATCCGGACAGCTGCCAAGCTTCTGTGGATCCGATTGGGCCAACATGTTGGACCTCTGCCAAGTCCTCCAAAATTTTGAGCAATCCGCGTTGCTTGTGAGCAGTGACAACTCTTCAGTCAGCATTACCATACCACTGCTGTGTTTACTGAAGAGGTCAATGTTGAAAATCAAGGAAACAGCTGTCATGATGCAACTGGGGGAATCTGAAGGAGAAAACGATCAGCGTGATGGTACCAACATCAGGCCATCCGCATCAGGAAACGCTGGCCCCAGCAGCTATGACGAAGAAGAGGAGGAGGAACAGCTGGAGTTGGAGCAGGAATTTCCTGCCACCACTGACGAGGGCCAGAGCGGTGCACGTTGGACTTCCACAATTCAGCGCGAATGGTCAGCAGAAGCAGACCAGGAAGAAGGTGACGACTATGATGCATCACAACAACTATCACAACGCTCACAAGAGGATGATGAGGATTCTGGCAGGACTCTGGCACACATGGCTCAATTCATGCTAGACTGCATTGAACGCGACCCACGCATTGTGCGCATTCTGGACAACACCAATTACTGGGTTTATACCCTTCTGGATCCACGGTACAAACACAATGTTCCAAAACTGCTTGAAGAAAGAGTCAGACAGGTCAAAATGGAAGAATACCAGCAGGCCCTTGTGGAGACTTTAGAGAGGAGATTGACATCCTCCCCCTCCTCTAGCCAGTTGTACGCCGACAGACTGACTTCCGCAAACCCAGGACGACCAGGAGGGCAGCAAACAACACAAGCCGCAGCTAGTGCCCAAAAGGGAATGGTATCGGCAGTGTCCTTGGAGTGGGAAAATTTTATGACACCCATGCAGCAGCAGCCCACAGAACAGCAAGCGTGCAGATCCACCTCCAACACCGATCGCATGGAGAAGATGGTCAAGGACTACATGTCAGATGGCGTAGCTGTGTTGAACAATCCATCTGCACCCTTCAACTATTGGGTATCGAAGCTAGACACCTGGCACGAACTGGCAATGTACGCAATAGAGGTGCTGGCTTGCCCGGCAGCAAGCGTTATGTCGGAACGCTGTTTCAGTGCTGACGGAGGCATCGTCACAGATCGGCGTATCCGCCTCTCCACAGAAAATGCAGACTGTCTGACTCAAATTAAAATGAATCAATCCTGGATTGGAAACGACTACGCAACACTCCTGGACCCCAACCAAGTAACATGAACAATGACCATCTGTGATGGGTTAGCGTTTCCGGTCCCTGTTTATTGAACCTCTCATCTTTATTACATTTATGACTGCATGGTGGCAAAAAGCATTGCTATATCCGCACGCTATTTGTCCTCATGCAAGGCCTGGGATGCTGTGTCTCAAAAAGCGTGGCCTTCTCCTCCTGCGGCTCCTCCTGTTCCCTCACGTGTGCTGCTGCTGCTGGGTTAGCGTTTCCGGTCCCTGTTTATTGAACCTCTCATCTTTATTACATTTATGACTGCATGGCGGCAAAAAGCATTGCTATATCCGCACGCTATTTGTCCTCATGCAAGACCTGGGATGCTGTGTCTCAAAAAGTGTGGCCTTCTCCTCCTGCGCCTCCTCCTGTTCCATCACGTGTGCTGCTGCTGCTGCTGGGTTAGCGTTTCCGGTCCCTGTTTATTGAACCTCTCATCTTTATTACATTTATGACTGCATGGCGGCAAAAAGCATTGCTATATCCGCACGCTATTTGTCCTCATGCAAGGCCTGGGATGCTGTGTCTCAAAAAGCGTGGCCTTCTCCTCCTGCGGCTCCTCCTGTTCCCTCACGTGTGCTGCTGCTGCTGGGTTAGCGTTTCCGGTCCCTGTTTATTGAACCTCTCATCTTTATTACATTTATGACTGCATGGCGGCAAAAAGCATTGCTATATCCGCACGCTATTTGTCCTCATGCAAGACCTGGGATGCTGTGTCTCAAAAAGTGTGGCCTTCTCCTCCTGCGCCTCCTCCTGTTCCATCACGTGTGCTGCTGCTGCTGCTGGGTTAGCGTTTCCGGTCCCTGTTTATTGAACCTCTCATCTTTATTACATTTATGACTGCATGGCGGCAAAAAGCATTGCTATATCCGCACGCTATTTGTCCTCATGCAAGGCCTGGGATGCTGTGTCTCAAAAAGCGTGGCCTTCTCCTCCTGCGGCTCCTCCTGTTCCCTCACGTGTGCTGCTGCTGCTGCTGCTGGGTTAGCGTTTCCGGTCCCTGTTTATTGAACCTCTCATCTTTATTACATTTATGACTGCATGGCGGCAAAAAGCATTGCTATCCGCACGCTTCTTGTCCTCATGCAAGGCCTGGGTTGTGTCTCAAAGCGTGGCCTTCTCCTCCTGCGCCGCCCTCCTCCTGTTCCATCACGTGTGCTGCTGCTGGGTTAGCGTTACGGTTACCGGTCCCTTTTCCTGGAACCTCTTCTCTGTATTACATTTATGACTGCATGGCGACAAAAAGCATGTTACCTGTGCAAAGAAACATGACATTTTCCGCATTTAAAAGACAGTTTTTCCTTTGAAACTTTACAATCAATTTTCTCAAAAACTATAAGCTCTTTTTCAAATATTTTTTTTCCTCTTGTACCCACTCCCAAGGTGCACATACCCTGCAAATTTGGGGTATGTAGCATGTAAGAAAGCTTTACAAAGCACGAAAGTTCGGGTCCCCATTGACTTCCATTATGTTCGGAGTTCGGCGCGAACACCCGAACATCGCGGCGATGTTCGGCGAACGTTCGCGAACCCGAACATCTAGGTGTTCTCCCAACACTACGTTATGCGTACCAGGTTGTATGCCCCTCTTAAATCGAGTTTAGAGAAAATATTAGCATTGGTAACCTGGGAGAACAAGTCATCTATTAAAGGGAGTGAATATCGATTCTGAATCGTAATCTTGTTTAAACCTCTGTAATCAATACATGGCCGGAGCCCACCGTCCTTCTTTTGCACAAAAAAGAAACCTGCTCTGGCCGGAGACTGTGAAGGACGGATAAACCCCTTGGCCAAATTTTCTTTCATGTAATCCTGCATAGCCAGTTTCTCAGGACCAGATAAGTTATACAAATGGCCTCTCAACCTGATCTCAACTCAATAGCAGAGTCAAAACTTCTATGCGGAGGAAGTTTATCTGCTGCTTTGGGACAAAAGACGTCAATGAATTCAGAATAATGTGCTGGTAATCCTTCCATTTGAACCTTGGTAGCACAAACAGCAACTTTCTCCAAACAATGATGATGACAGTAGGAGGACCAGCTTAAAAGCTCCCCGGTACTCCAGTCAATCTGAGGAGAATGTTTTTGCAGCCATGGCATACCAAGGATCACTGTGGAAGTGGCCATTTTGAGCACAAAAAATTGGATCTGCTCTCTGGCCTAGTGCACACCGGAGCGTTTCCGCTGCGGTTTGCGATCTGCTTGCGGGTGCGGATCCGCTAGGGTAATGTATTTCAATGGGCTGGTGCACACCAGAGCGGGTGGCGTTTTGCAGAAACGCATACTCCCGGGCTGCTGCAGATTTTGGATTGCGGATGCGTTTCTGCCTCAATGTTAAGTATAGGAAAACCGCAAACCGCTCTGAAAAACGGCACTTCAGAGCGGTTTGCCAGGCGTTTTTTGTTACAGTAGCTGTTCAGTAACAGCTTTACTGTAACAATACATGAAATCTACTACACCAAAAACGCTACACAAAACCGCAAAACGCTAGCTGAAACGCTGCAGAAAAATAAGAAAAAGCGTTTCAAAATCTGCTAGCATTTTGCGGATCTGCTAGCGGTTTTTGGTGTGCACCAGGCCTTTGTGCAGTACCCCCACCTGACATAACAAAACAGAAGTCTGAGACAGAGGTTGTTTCCCCTGTAGTGGAGAGTCAACCACTGCAGTAACAAATATCTGCCGATTCGGAGAAACAATGGGCACTCCCAACCTCATAGCAAAATCATAATCTATGAAATTGGCTGCTGAACCGGAGTCTATGAATGCCTGGGTGGAAAGAACTCCATCCTCCCAGGCAATAGAACACGGGAGAAGTAACCTATTCTCATTTAGAGGTAAGACAGGCTCGCCTAGGGTAGTACCTCTAGCTACACCTAGGCGGCAGAGTTTTCCGCCTTCTTGGGGCAATTCAGTACCACATGGCCCTTTTCCGCACAGTATAAGCAGAGCCCCTCCGTTCGTCTCCGATTCTTCTCTACCTCAGACAATTTGTAGTGTGCAATTTTCATTGGCTCGTCCTGAGGCAGCGAAGGAGAAAGAGAGGTGCTAGAGACGGGCCTCCCCGTGAATCTACCACGGGTTTGTCTTTGATAGCGCACCCGGCCATCTATTTTCACAGCTAATGAGATCGCATCATCACTAGTCTTTGGTTCTGGATGACTTAACATAAGATCAGCAACCGCATCAGATAACCCAGTTAAGAAACAATCCAGTAAGACATACTGTCCCCATCTAGCTGACACAGTCCACCTTCTAAATTCTGCAGCATACGTTTCAACAGTGTTATGCTCCTGTCTGAGAGTTTTGAGAACCTCTCAGCCGTAACTGCTAAATCGGGGTCGTCATATATAATCGCCATGGTTTTAAAAAATTCCTGAACAGAGGTCAGAGCCTCGTGACCCGTAGGAAGATTGTAAGCCCACGTCTGCGAATCCCGAGATAATAAAGCTTTAATAAAAGTCACTCTCTGACTCTCTGACCCTGATGATTAACTCAAAATACGAAAGGCAACGGTTTCTGAAATTCTGAAAGTCAGACCTATGCCCAGAAAACTTTTCGGGGGGAGGTATTCTGGGCTCTAAAATAACAGGGGATGGTGCTGGTGCATTAGTTGCCTGAATGGTCCACACCATTTCAGACAACTGGTTGATCTGTGTCTGTTAAGCGTTAACCGTGTTGGTTAGGCCGTTAACGGCCGTGGTTAACAGTTCAACCTGACTGCACAGCGCATCCATAGACATTTTCTGGTCTGCTGTTCTGTCACGATTGGTGTCAGCAAGTACAAGATCTGATTCTTTGGTGATCTGCAGTATCACCAAACAATACAGATACTATATCTGATTATAAGGTGATCTGCAGAATCACCAAGAATACAAATATAGCAACACTGAGGAATATCGTGAACTAGTCACACTTTATTGCACTGTGTGTAGTGATTGGTGCAAACAGTAAGTACTGATAGGTTTAACACTACCTCACCAGAGGAGCTGGTGGGTACTAACAGTATTGAGCCCCTCACCAGAGACAAGGGTTCTCTGGTGAGGATAGAATGGTCAGACTAATCGGGTTTGCAATAGGCAGGCAGATACAGTACAGAATCTTAAGGCAGAGGAGAGTCAGTATAACAGGCAAAGTCGGCAACAATATCAGAGGGGCTAAAGTACAGATTCACTGAGCAGAGAGAATAACAGTTTTCAGGCAGAGTAGGCAACGAGATCAGATGGGCAAAGGTACAGAATCACTAAGAGTAAGAATAGTCAGAATGAGCCAGAGCCATATACAAATAATACAGTAGTAATGCACAATCCTAACACTGTGTGAAATCCCCGGTTTCCTCCCGGATCAAAGCACACCGGATCTAGCTAAGGTCTGAGCGCTAGCACGAAGTGATCGCAACAGCAGACGAGTTGCCACTGAAACCGCCGTGCTTAAGCAGCGGAGAAGACCCTGGAGGCACGCCCACCGCCCTCAACCAATCAGCAGCGGCGAGCTGCCCTCTGACATCAGCCGACCGGCCGGTCAGCTGATGCTCCTCCTCCTGGCATAAAAATCCTGCCGGTGAGCGCGCGCACACGCTAATGCACCCGTGTGAGCAGCAGAGACCCCCGTCCTTGGTGTACTAGACGCCCGAGGTGCGGGGAGACTGGCAGGCAGAGAACCAGAAGTAGCTGCGGTGGTAATGCCATCCACCGCAGCTGACATATCGTTATTCATTACATTATGCTGTTATTAAAAACAAATTGAGGTGTCTTTGCTGTCCTAGTTGTGTATTGGACACAATGTGGGCTTCACGACTGCTGTCTGGAACCTACTGCTGTTTTTCCTGTGTTTATTTACAGTCGTGGTACCACCGCCAGGTGCCACGACCTATTATGCTGCCTGCTGCCATACTACGCCTCCTACTGCTGCTGCATTTCCCTCCTGCTGTCTGTGCTCCCTCTACCAGGGTCCACAGTCTGAGGTGCTGCTGCCATGCGCCACTAGCTATTACTCCCAAAAATAACTATGCTGTTGTAAAAAAATAAAGTGAGGTGTCTAGGTTTAAAACTGCTGTCCCAGTTGTGTATTGGACATAATGTGGGCTTGACGACCTTGAACCTCCTACTGTATTATGGGTGTTTATATACAGCCGTGGTACCACTTCTAGGTACCGTGGCCTATGCTGCCTGCTACCACACACTACTCCTCTCCTCCTCCGGCTGCATTTACCTCCTGCTGTCTTTGCTCCCACCTCCAGGATCCACAGTTAAAGGCACTGCAGCCAAGTGCCACTAGCTATTATGCCAAAAAATAGCTATGCTGTTGTTAAAAAAATTGAGGTGTCTGGGTTGAAAACTATGCTGTCCCCTTGTGTATCGAACACAATAATGTCAATTCATAAAGCCTTCAACTTGCAGTAAAGCCACAAAAAATACCGCCTGCCTTTAAGTGGTGAAAAGAATGCAGTGTCTGTGTGAGGAGACTAAGCAGGGAGCCGTGAGTCACAAGCAGAAGAAGAGGCAGCTATGACTGACAGGAGCAGGGAGCCAATAGAAACAGCCCCTGTCTTTCTGCAAGTCCTGGCTGATAGATCTGATAGGACCTGCAGCCTTTTTTTCCCGACAGGACAAGCTTTTAAACCCCCCAGGCAGCAGCAGAGCAAGAACAGAACAAAACAGGCTTCCCCTAAATACCTTAGGCTGTGTGGCTGTTTAACCTCTTGTTTTAAAAAATGTGTAGAAAATAGAGGGGAAAATAACCTAAGCATGGCATGTGTAAAGTTTCTTAAAGTTCTTCAAAGCTGTGGCAATTAAATAGAATGCTAAGAAAGACTAATAGATAGATTCCTAGCAGATTCAGAGCAAGCAGAGGCAATATAACAAAACATGCACGTCTAAAGGGATGTCTGGGATGCCTCTTCTGTTGTAATGCCTTCACTGCACGGAACAGCTTGTAATTCTCCCCTGCTATTACTAACAGGTTTTTGTCAATGGGCTTCAGTAAGTCACAGCACTTCTACCGCACCTGTGAATTTTTTTTATGAATTAGCACAAATGTGGTCTTCACAACCGCTGCCTGGAACCTCCTGGTGGTGGTGTTGAGTTTTTTACAGCTGTGTTCACATCACCAGGAGTCACTACTCTGCATACTTGGCATTATTGCTGTGGTACCACCGCCAGGTTCCATTGCCTTCTCTGCTACCAGCTAATACATCTGCTACTCATGGAAGAAGAAGACAAAGAAGGAGAAGGGGAAGAAATATATATATATATATATATATATATATATATATATATATATATATATATATATATATATATATATACCTATTTTTAATTTTTTTTACTTTATAGACCTTCACACATATATAATTGCTGTTTAAAAAACAAAACAAAACAAAAAAACATGATGCATCGTTTCATGAAAAAAGGGTTTGGAAGCAATTTAACCACTTCCCGACCGCCTAACGCACAGAGGCGGCCGGGAAGTGGAGCCCTGAAGGACCGGCTCACCCACAGAGGCGGCGGTCCTTCTAAGGGCATGGGCGGAGCGACCGCGTCATCCGTGACGCGATCCTCCGCTGGCGCCTGTCACCGCTCGCCCGCCGCAACATCCCGCCGGCTATACGGAAGCGCCGGCGGGATGTTAACCCCGCGATCGCCGCATACAAAGTGTATAATACACTTTGTAATGTTTACAAAGTGTATTATACAGGCTGCCTCCTGCCCTGGTGGTCCCAGTGTCCGAGGGACCACCAGGGCAGGCTGCAGCCACCCTAGTCTGCACCCAAGCACACTGATTTCTCCCCCCCCTGCCCCAGATCGCCCACAGCACCCATCAGACCCCCCCTGCCCACCCCCCAGACCCCTGTTTGCACCCAATCACCCCCCTAATCACCCATCAATCACTCCCTGTCACTATCTGTCAACGCTATTTTTTTTTATCCCCCCCCCCCCTGCTCCCTGCCCCCTCCTGATCACCCCCCACCCCTCAGATTCTCCCCAGACCCCCCCCCCCCCCCAGACCACCCCCCCCTGTTTACTGTATGCATCTATCCCCCTGATCACCTGTTAATCACCTGTCAATCACCTGTCAATCACCCGTCAATCACCCCCTGTCACTGCCACCCATCAATCAGCCCCTAACCTGCCCCTTGCGGGCAATCTGATCACCCCCCCACACCAATAGATCGCCCACAGATCCGACATCAGATTACCTCCCAAATCCATTGTTTACATCTATTCTCTCCTCTAAACACCCACTAATTACCCATCAATCACCCATCAATCACCCCCTATCACCACCTGTCACTTTTACCTATCAGATCAGACCCTAATCTGCCCCTTGCGGGCACCCAATCACCCGCCCACACGCTCAGATTGCCCTCTGACCCCCCCTTATCAATTCACCAGTGCATTAATTACATCTGTTCTTCCCTGTAATAACCCACTGATCACCTGTCAATTACCTGCCAATCACCTATCACCCATCAATCACCCCCTGTCACCCCCTGTCACTGCCACCCATCAATCAGCCCCTAACCTGCCCCTTGCGGGCAATCTGATCACCCACCCACACCATTAGATCGCCAGCAAACCCGCCGTCAGATTACCTCCCAAATGTATCGTTTACATCTGTTATCTTCTCTAAACACCCACTAATTACCCATCAATCACCCCCTATCACCACCTGTCACTGTTACCTATCAGATCAGACCCTAATCTGCCCCTTGCGGGCACCCAATCACCCGCCCACACGCTCAGATTGCCCTCAGACCCCCACCCCCCCCCTTATCAATTTGCCAGTGCATTAATTACATCTGTCCTTCCCTGTAATAACCCACTGATCACCTGTCAATCACCTGCCAATCACCTATCACCCATCAATCACCCCCTGTCACTGCCACCCAACAATCAGCCCCTAACCTGCCCCTTGCGGGCAATCTGATCACCCACCCACACCAATAGATCGCCCGCAGATCCGACATCAGATCACCACCCAAGCGCAGTGTTTCCATCTATTCTCTACCCTAAACACCCACTAATTACCCATCAATCACCCCCTGTCACTGCTACCTATCAGATTAGACCCCTATCTGCCCCTAGGGCACTCAATCACCCGCCCACACCCTCAGAATGCCCTCAGACCCCAGCCCTGATCACCTCGCCAGTGCATTGCTTGCATCTATTCCCCCCTCTAATCACACCTTGAGACACCCATCAATCACCTCCTGTCACCCCCTAGCACACCTACCCATCAGATCAGGCCCCAATTTGCCCCGTGTGGGCTCCTGATCACTCGGCCAAACCCTCAGATCCCCCTCAGACCCCCTTCCGATCACCTCCCCAGTGCATTGATTGCATCTATTTTCCCCTCTAACCACCCCCTGAGACACCCATCAATCAACTCCAATCCATCAGATCAGGCCCAATACAACCTGTCATCTAAAAGGCCACCCTGCTTATGACCGGTTCCACAAAATTCGCCCCCTCATAGACCACCTGTCATCAAAATTTGCAGATGCTTATACCCCTGAACAGTCATTTTGAGACATTTGGTTTCCAGACTACTCATGGTTTTGGGCCTGTAAAATGCCAGGGCGGTATAGGAACCCCACAAGTGACCCCATTTTAGAAAAAAAGACACCCCAAGGTATTCTGTTAGGTGTATGACGAGTTCAATTTTTCAAGATTTTATTTTTTGTCAAAAGTTAGCGGAAATTAATTTTTATTGTTTTTTTTTCACAAAGTGTCATTTTTCACTAACTTGTGACAAAAAATAAAATCTTCTATGAACTCGCCATACACCTAACGGAATACCTTGGGGTGTCTTCTTTATAAAATGGGGTCACTTGTGGGGTTCCTATACTGCCCTGGCATTTTAGGGGCCCTAAACCGCGAGGAGTAGTCTAGAAAACAAATGCTTCAAAATGATCTGTGAATAGGACGTTGGGCCCCTTAGCGCACCTAGGCTGCAAAAAAGTGTCACACATGTGGTACCGCCGTACTCAGGAAAAGTAGTATAATGTGTATAGGGGTGTATTTTTACACATACCCATGCTGGGTGGGAGAAATTTCTATGTAACTGGACAATTGTGTGTAAAAAAATCAAACAATTGTCATTTACAGAGATATTTCTCCCACTTAGCATGGGTATGTGTAAAAATACACCCCAAAACGCATTATACTACTTCTCCTGAGTACGGCGGTACCACATGTGTGGCACTTTTTTACACCCTAAGTACGCTAAGGGGCCCAAAGTCCAAGTTAGCGGAAAATGACACTTTGTGAAAAAAAACTATTAAAATCAATTTCCGCTAACTTGTGACAAAAAAATAAAAACTTCTATGAACTCACCATACTCCTAACGGAATACCTTGGGGTGTCTTCTTTCTAAAATGGGGTCATTTGTGGGGTTCCTATACTGCCCTGGCATTTTAGGGGCCCTAAACCGTGAGGAGTAGTCTTGAAACGAAATTTCTCAAAATGACCTGTGAAATCCTAAAGGTACTCATTGGACTTTGGGCCCCTTAGCGTAGGCTTTACAGGGGTGCTTACAATTTAGCACCCCCCAAAATGTCAGGACAGTAAACACACCCCACAAATGACCCCATTTTGGAAAGTAGACCCTTCAAGGTATTCAGAGAGGGGCATGGTGAGTCCGTGGCAGATTTCATTTTTTTTTTGTCGCAAGTTAGAAGAAATGGAAACTTTTTTTTTTTTTTTTTTCTCACAAAGTGTCATTTTCCGCTTACTTGTGACAAAAAATAATATCTTCTATGAACTCACTATGCCTCTCAGTGAATACTTTGGGATGTCTTCTTTCCAAAATGGGGTCATTTGGGGGGTATTTATACTATCCTGGAATTCTAGCCCCTCATGAAACATGACAGGGGGTCAGAAAAGTCAGAGATGCTTGAAAATGGGAAAATTCACTTTTTGCACCATAGTTTGTAAACGCTATAACTTTTACCCAAACCAATAAATATACACTGAATGGGTTTTTTTTTATCAAAAACATGTTTGTCCACATTTTTCGCGCTGCATGTATACAGAAATTTTACTTTATTTGAAAAATGTCAGCACAGAAAGTTAAAAAAATCATTTTCTTGCCAAAATTCATGTCTTTTTTGATGAATATAATAAAAAGTAAAAATCGTAGGAGCAATCAAATAGCACCAAAAGAAAGCTTTATTAGTGACAAGAAAAGGAGCCAAAATTCATTTAGGTGGTAGGTTGTATGAGCGAGCAATAAACCGTGAAAGCTGCAGTGGTCTGAATGGAAAAAAAGTGGCCGGTCCTTAACCTCCTTGCCGGTTTTCCCGACCTGAGCTCGGGGTAGAAAAAATAAGCTGTTAGCGGTGATACCGAGCTCAGGTCGGGGTAGGCATTGCAGAGCTTTACCTGTAGTTTTGGAGTCCCGTGCGCGATCTCGCTGCGCAGCGGGACTCCAGCCTCTCTCCCCGGCAGTGTGGGGTCTTTCCCTGGCCGCCGGGATCCCCCATGTCCCCGCTATTCTTCCGGGGACCCGGCAGCCAGTTGGAGCAGCGCAGCCGTGGTGGCAGCAGCAGAGCGGTGGTGGCAGCGTGACGTCATCGGGGGCGGGGCTAATATTGAAAACAAACTTCTCTATATTAGAGAAATATAGAGAAGTTCGTTTATATGTATATTAGCGCCATCTTGTGGGCAAAGAGAAAACTGCAGCACAGGAGCCCAGGAAGGTACTTTATTTTTTTTGTTTTGCTGCAGATCTCCCTGCCAGAATGATTTTTTTCAGGTTTTAGGGTCTGAAAGAGTGGAAAAAAAATTGCACCGCTTTTAGACCCTAAAATCTGGAAAGAATCAGACCGCCAAGGAGGTTAAGGGGTAGAAAGCCCAGGGTCCTCAAGTGGTTAAAGGCTATTCGTGATTCCGACTCATGATTCCAAGTTCAATATGTAATTCCGATTTGAAACCGCATTCGAATTGGAATTCCTATTCTATCCATGATCACGATCACGGGCAATCCAGAAATGGGCGGAGCCTTGATCAGAATCACATAACTCCGTGCTCAGGGGTATCTGAGCAAACCTGGTGTCCATTTCATTCCCCAGTGAATCCTTTAAAAGAAACCGAGGTGGGTTTGAAAAATGCTATTAGGACACAGAGGCTGGTTCTGCATACTATCATCAGCCTTTGTGTCTGTACTGTGTCCCCCTAAGGCCCCCCATGCACTCTGCTGTTCCTCATAAAAAAAACCCTGCCACGCTAGCAGGGCCAGCGCTACCATAGAGGCAAAGGAGGCAATTGCCCCAGGGCCCCAGAGCCTGTAGGGGGCCCCAGTGGCTACAAGAGAAAAAAAAATTCAAAAAAGACTTTATAGTTTTTGAGAAAATCGATTTTAAAGTTTCAAAGGAAAAAAAATACACATTTAAAAACCCGCCGACTTTAACGGTTAATAGCAAATCCACCTTAAATGCTAGAAACCCTACATTTGCAGGATATATTAAGGAGATCCTTGGGAATAAGAGGAAAAAAAACAATTTTTCAAAAATACCTTATAGTTTTTGAGAAAATCGATTTTAAAGTTTCGAAGGAAAAAAGTATACTTTTAAATGCAGTAAATGTCACTTTTAGCAGCAAACCTAACGGTAGTGTAATTTTACATGTATCAAAAGAAAGAGCAATACATTTCCTGACGGGGTTTCCAGGGGGTCCATACGAAGCCACAGCGCTTTGGCCAGGGATCGCTATACAGCCGCAATATCGGTGTATAAAGATCCCTGGCATTTTTTCCTATTTTCCCAATTTTTTTTTTTATGTTTAGAGTGTGGGAATTTTTTTTTTTAATTATGTGGGGATCCCTCTCCTGAAACTTTTTAACCCCTTGTTCCCCATGCAGGCTGGGATAGCCAGAATGTGGAGCTCTGACCGATTGGGGCTTCACACCCTGACTATACCAGCTGCAAAAAAGGTCCCTTAATGCCGATTTTTGTTCCGGGGTATCTGTTGGGGGCCCCCCAGGTTTATTTTGCCCTGGGGCCCCATTGTTGCTTAAACCGGCCCTGCACGCTAGCGACATGCACCTTGTCGCTACCGGGCTGATTACCTTTGTGCTGCCCGTCACCGCCGATCCCATGCCTCCTGTATATCACCGCTCCCCGCCTGCGTCCCTTCTCTCCCTGCCTCCGTAAGCTTCCTCCAATCAGCTTAGAGGAGGGGAGGGAAGGGATGCAGGCGGGGAGCTGCGATATACAGGAGGCGGGGGAGCGGCAGTGACAGGCAGCACAAAGGTAAACAGCCAGCTAGCGACAAGGTGCATGTCTAGCGTGGTTTTTTTTTGGGGGGGGGGGGGGGGGGCAGCAGAGCGTAGGGGGGCCTGGGAGGACACAGTACAGATACAGAGGCTGGTGATAGTATGCAGAACCAGCCTCTGTGTCCTAATAGCATTCTTCAAACCCACCTCGGGTTCTCTTTAAACCTACTTGGAAACATGGTAAACATTTTTGCTTGAGTGTGTTTCTTGTCACTTACCCCACGTCCATTTGAGCAGTTGCCATAATAATCCTCACACTGTATTATGGCGCAATCCATAATGCCCAAAATTATTCCGATCAAGCTAAAGACAGACGATATGATGTTTAAGGCAAATGATCCTTTGATCTGTATAATACAAAAAAAAGATAAAATAATGTATAAATCTGGGAAGTATGGGGAAAGACTGAAAGGGAAATGTATATAATAGGAGAAATTGCAGATAGGTAGATTGCTAGAGAGCAATATTCAACAGAAAGCTGCTTCTAATCAGTGGTGGGCCAAAATTTTGCATTGAAATCTAAATCATAATGTGAAATTTCAGAGAAAATCGTAATTAATTTCATATGTAATAGTATTTCAAAATTTTGCGTAATTTTTCACGTAATTTTCGTGAAATTTTGCATAATTTCATGCCGACTTTAGAGGTTAATAGCAAAGCCCCCATACATGCTATTGCTATGTATGTTAAGCAGAGTAGTGGGTATAAGTCACAAAAATAATTTTTCAAAAAGACCTAGTAGTTTTTGAGAAACTCGATTTTAAAAATGCAAAGAAAAATGTTTTTTAAACTGTCATTTTTCTAAGTTTAAAAAAACATTTTTTAATTGCATTGTTAAAATCGAGTTTCTCAAAAAATATAAGGTATTTTTGCAAAATTATTTTTGTGACTTATACACACTACTCTGCTTAACATATGTAGCAATTTTGGTGTCAATAAATTTTATGCGAAATTACGAATGACTACACAAAATCAATTGAATTTGCAAATCGTAATTACTTATAAGCGTAGTTGCGAAAATGTATGCGAAATTTAGCGAAATCATAATTTGTTGATTACGATCATCACTTCTTCTAATAGCTAACTGAAGACAAAAATGATTCTGCCTTCCATCACCCACCACCCTCGAATTTTACTAGAATTGGAAGCTTCTTTACAGATATTCACAGCATTGCCACAGAAACATAAGAGCTTGCATTTACAGTATTCTGTGGTTCGACATGATGCACATTATGGAACAAGACTCCAGAAGTGTGGAGGGAAAGATGTATGGTGTATGCTATCAGGATTAGGCAAAACAATCACTGGATATAAGAACATTCTATATTGTTTGTGAGGCAGAGTGACACATGCGGTGGTAGTAAGTACTTTATTTGGCTGCAGGGACAAATTTTGTGTTTTTCCCAGCCTGGCAGGCTAGGCAGGGTATGCAGAGCAGGCAGGAGGGAACTTTTATAGTTACCTGTCCGGATTGGCTTCTTCCCTCCTCCACTGCAGCAGCAATGTAACCCCAATACGCAGGCCCGGATTTACCTCACAGGAGCCTATAGGCACAGATGTCCGGGCACCCCACACTTCACCCTCCATGAACCAAAAACCCCCACCAAACTGCACTGCAAGTGTGCTGGTTGTCCCAGCTGTCATTTCTCACTTACCCGTCATAATTAGCTACAGGTGCCTCTTAGTATTAGGTAGCGGAACTGTCCTCAGGACTTTCCATCAGGACTCTGCATAGGGAAGGAGGGAGGCACCATCATTGGGTGCCTGTAGGCATGTGCCTACAGTGCCTTATGGTGAATCCAGCCCTGCCAATATGTATTCTGAGTTAAGATCACATGATATGACATGATCTGGATCCAGGAGACCATGACCGCATTACAGCGCTACCCAGTGGTGGAAGAAGGGTGATGGAAGAGTATCTCTTCACCCCTCTTTCACCATGGGGTGGCGCTGTAACCATGACACAATCTCCTGGATCTCAATTTCATGTCCTATCATGTGATCGAATGTGATTGGGATCCAGAAGACATTTCTGAAGTTCAGAGCCATAGGTGGAGGGTGTCTCCCCATAGTCTCCCCCCTGTATGTGGTGCAGAGTGTGGTGCATGTGATGCAGAGTGAACCATGCTTATAGAGGATATATGAGGCCCAGTGTATGTATGTGAGGCCCAGTGTATGTATGTGATGTCTACTGTGATGCCCAATGTATGTATGTGATGCCCAATTATGTATGTGATGCCCAGTGTATGCATCTGATGATGATGCAGTGTATGTACAGTGCAGCCCATAATTATTCATACCCTTGGAAAATTTTGACTTAGAGCTACTTTTATTCAACCAGCAAGTAATGTTTTGATGGGAAATAGCATAGGTGTCTAACAAAAGCTAATAAGATGATGTACAAAAGGCATTATTGTGAAAAAAAAAATAATTCAGATTTAATTTACATTTGAGCAAAAAGTGTCCATCCAGTCCATAATTATTCATACCCTTCACTAACTGTCACAGTTTGTGAGAAAATCCAAAGTACTAAGCCATTCCAAGTAGTCCAAAGTGTACTAAAGCATCCTAATTACCCTGATTAATTGGGAACAGCTGTTTTAATCAACTCAATGGGTGAAAATCTGCAGCTCTGTGCAGTTGGTTTGTGGACAGTGATGGCTAAGACAAAGGAGCTCAGTGAGGACCTATGGCTGCATGTGTAGCTGCTCACAAGTCAGGAAAGGGCTACAAGGCCATTTCTAAATGTTTTCAAGTTCCAGTGCTTTCAGTGCAAAGTATTATTAAAAAATACAAGATGTGTCACACTGTGGAAAATCTCAGAGGACATGGTCAGAAGCCAAAAGTGACACCTGTGCCAGCCAGGAGGATAGTGAAAGAGGTAAAAAAGAATCCAAGGATCATTCACCACCAAGGCCATCCTGGTGAATCTGGGCTTTGCTGGTGGCAATGTCTCAAGGCATACAATCCAACGGACACTGCACACTGCTGGGTTCCAGATGCAGAAGAAGAACTCCACTTCTCCAGAAAAGACACACAAAAGCTTACTTGGCCTTTGCAAATGCTCATCTGGACAAAAAAGAAGACTTCTGGTCTTCTGTGTTATGGTCAGATGAAAACATTTTTTTTAATTGTTTGGTCACAATGATGTTTCCTTCATTTGGTGTAAAAAAGGAGAAGCCTTCAACCCAAAGAACACCATCCCCACTGTCAAACAAGGTGGTGGGAACTTAATATTTTGGGGGTGTTTTTCAGCCAATGGACCAGGGAACCTAATTACAGTAAACAACACCATGAAAAAAGAGCAATACATGAGGATTCTCAACAACAACATCAGGTAGTCTGCAGAGAAACTTGGCCTTGAGCACGAGTGGACATTTCAGCATGACAATCACCCAAAACTCAAAGCAAAAGTGGTGAAGAAATGGTTAACAGACAACAACATTAACGCTTTGGAGTGGCCCAGCCAGAGTTCTGACTTGAATCCAATTGAGAATCTGTGGGGAAGCTAAAGATCAGGGTGATGGCAAGAAGACCATACAACCTGAAAGATTTATAGCTCATTGCTAAAGATGAATGGGCAAAAATACCTATGGAGACATCCACAAACCTGATCTGCAATTATAGGAAGCATTTGATTGCTGTAATAGCCAAGAAAGGCTTATCTATTGATTATTGAGAAGGGTATGATTCAGTTTGGACTTGACACTTTTTGCTCAAATGTAAAAAGCTGAGAATTTTTTTTTCCACAATAATGCCTCTTGTACATCTTCTTATTATCTTTTGGGAGACATCTATGTAATTTCCTGTCAAAAAATTAACTGCTGGTAGAATAAAAGTAACTTTAAATGAAAATTTGCCAGGGGTATAAATACTTATGGGCAGCACTGTATGTTCAGCAGAGTGTATGTGATGCAGAGTGCTGTGAAGTGTACATATATAGCTACCTCTCCTCACCTGCTATCTTCCCGTCTCCCTTGCAGCTCTGTACTTGCTACAGACACAGGCTTCAGTGTCTTCTGGTCTCTGGGCAGACATCTCCTCGTTTCCCTTGCAGCTTTGTACTCGCCGCTGACATCTAGTGGCTGAGTACAGAACAGCAAGGAAAACAGTAAGTGGCTCCCCAGGATGCGAAGAAACTGAAACCTGGACATCTAGCAAGGAGAGCTGCAAAGCAAATTCTGCCAGGGACAACGAGAGCTAACTATCCCTCCACCCCCCACACATAACTCACATATAAACCGACCGCCAGTTTTGGGATATGTTTTTTGTCCCAAAAATTCAGCTTATATGTGAGTATATACGGTAATTATGCTCAGAAAGTTGTCTACCTTGTGAGGAGACAATTTCAGTAACAATGCATTTTACTGTGATCCCAAAAAATCTCAAACAAACAAAAAGAAATATGTGGAAAATACAATCGCAAATGCAAACTTAGAGTACTGGGGAAACACCCTCAAAATCCCAAGGTCGAGTGTACTTCCTGTCAAAGCTACTTCTTCCTCATTAAAACAAAGTCACCTCTGTAGTTAAATACATTTTAAAGATCAATACATTTCCTGAAAACATAAAGTCATTTCCTGAAATAACTCACCTTACAGATGTTATGAGTTTTATAGCCACAAATCGACAAAGATCCAGCAATGAGATACTGTCAAAAAATACAATTATTTGTTAGCTGTAACATTAATCTTCAAAGTTTCACAATAGGTCTAAGTTACTATGATGTTTTTGAGCAAAAGGTCCTACTTCAACTCTTTCCTGGAGTTTGCAACTATCAGCTTCATTATATCAAACCACAGTTAGGGCCCATTTCCACTGGAGCGGAAACCGCTCTGAATCCGCAGAGTTTCCCCGCAGGCAAATCGCGCAGGGAAACTCTGCCATAGGAAACTATGGCACCGTCGGCCGAATCGCTTACCCTAGCGATTCGGCCGACATTGCCCGCAGATTTCGCGTGGGAGGCTGGGAATCCCATAGCTGTGCATGGCACGGTTTCTGGGATTCGCCTGCAATCCTGCACACCCGGAAGTGCCGCGCGCGTCTCGCTTACGCGTGCGGCACAAGTGGAAACGGGCCTTTAGGGCCCTTTTCCAGTAACAAGGGCGATCGCAAGCGCAAATCACTTTAATGCACACATTAATAAAAGCAGCACACAAATATATAAAACTGTTCGAAACAATGTTATTTTGTGGGCGATGGGCAAAAAACGATGCCCGTTGTTGCCAACACTTAAAGAAAGATGAGCTTATCACACAGCTGAATGGAAGGCTCATGGTGAAGGAACTGCCCAGACAGAGCAGAAAAATAATTACTAAAAATAGATGTAAGCTTTCACATTTTTTTTAAAATAAATTTTGTATTTCTTTTGTACTTTGTTGTAATTAAAAATTGGAACAATTTAACAGTCAACATTTGTAGATGGTCAGGGCTGAGGTGACAGGTAAGGTTTGCTGGGTTCATTACACATATGTGATGAGCAGACTTGCCCTCCATAACAGATTCTCATTAAAGGATTTCACATGTACTCATTATACAGAAACAGGACCTCGAAAGAGTCCTGTATTGTTATTTTTCATCACTACCTCCCCGAGTTTGCAGTTAACTACAAAGTCCCGTCTTGCATGACTTTGCCGCATATCGCATGGTACACAGACATGACATAAGTAGCATGGTATCTATGACATGTCCATTGCAACAGACAATTAAATGGATGAACAGAGCAGATAAAAAATCACAACTACAGTGACCATTACCCGTGGTCACCATGGTACTGAAAGTACCATAGAAAGGAGAGCTTATCACACAGCTGAATGGCAGACTTGCCCTCCATAACAGATTCTCGTTAAAGGATTTCAAGTGTACTCATCATACAGAGCCTCAAAAGAGTCCTGTATTGTTATTTTTCGTCATTACTTCCCCGAGTCAGGAGTGGGTAATTTGCGGGCCTGCTGCTTTCCTTGGATGTGGTGGTAGCTGTTTCTCAGGCTCCCTCTCCGGAATCGAACCCTGATTCCCCTTTACCCGTGGTCACCATGGTAGTGAAAGTACCATCGAAAGTTGATAGGACAGATATCCAAATGCGTCATCGCCGTTACGGGGACATGCGATCGGCCCAAGGTTATCTAGAGGCACCGTACAGGTCAGCTCTCGTCAGCAGATATTAGCTGAGCTCTGGAATTACCACAGTTATCAAAGTAACATATGAGGGAAAAACAACAGTGTAGAATTCAATAAATAACTCTTCAATTTTAAATCAATCAAAAAAAATATCAATTCATATCTTCATGGCCTGCACTCTCACCAACGTGCGCACGAGCACGCCCATCACTACACAAACATTGCCGCCCAGAGGACTGACATTTTATGTCCTGGGAGAACCAACTAATGAACATCCCTTTGCGGCTGTTTGCGGAGGTGCGTTAAACCGTGAATTCTGTCTGTCAGTATGAGGCAGTACGCTACTTACACTACCTGCTGATCCATGTCTACACATGCAAGATGTTTTCAAGCACTTTATGCCTCCAATTTAGGAATACAATACGATTTCTGCCCTTTAGGGATTATAACCCTGCTGTGCATCAAATCCATAATTTTCCCAGGGACTTTTGGCATGTATCCCACTCCGCCATGACCCCCTCCAGGTGTTAGACCCTTTGAAACATCTTTTCCATCACTTTTGTAGCCAGAAATAGTGTTTGTAGTTTTGAGTTCGCCTGCCCATTGAAGTCTATTGCAGTTCGCCGGTCCGCAGACTTTTACAGAAGTTCGCGTCCGCGGATTAAAAATCTGAGGTTCGAGCCATCTCTACCCAAGATGAGTTTAGGATTACATAGTACCCGTTACCCATTTCCACAAAGAGTTAAATGAGATAAAAACACAGCCATGAAAAAACTCCTTTATTATTCTTAATTAACCAGAAATATTTACCTGTACCATTAAAAAAAAAAAAAGTTCACATGCCAATATCCTTGGAAATTATTTCACGCCAATATCCTTGGAAATTATTTCACGCCACTATCCTCTAACTTGCAAGCTTGGTTGAAAATTTCCACCACACACCCGTCCCCTCACACCATCGCTCCCGCCGTTGGTTCTAGCTATATGTATAGTTACAGCCAAAAGCATCTATGCATTTGGCCCCAAGGCTCCCCATTGGTCCAATAACAGACCAGCTGTGTGCACTGAACAGGAAAACCAGCTAGAGAGTTAAGGAATTCCATGCTAAGGTACTCAAATGGTGTGCATTTTTTTCAGTCACAGTGTTGAATTCCTGTTATCGGCTCTTTAATTCACTCACTAGCCAGACCAGATAATTGTTTTTCTAATAGTTGAACAACAGTATTACTTGAGGATTTTCGCATCGAAAATGCTATTTTCTTTTTCAAGAAAATTAAACGTAAAAAATCTATATTTTTAATGCGAAAATTCACAAAAAAAAAAACCTGACAAACAACCAAATGTATTTTCAATGAAATTTTTGTTTGATATTCAAACTTAACGTTATTTTTGCGAAAATAAACGTGAATAGAATATTGACATTTTCACTCATCACTGCTCAGCAACAGGTCAGTTTACAGAGCAGTAAAGAGCTTCTACACACGTGTGCCAAACTTCACTCTGACAGCAGCAAATACTAGAGAATTGAGAATCCTGATAGTTGGACTAAAGTTCCCACTTAATCTGTGATGCTATCCCCAAGTATTGCAGAATCCTCAGTATAGCCATGTCCACAATGTGTCACCCCAGCATTGCCATGTTCCAACAGTCTCCTGGGTACAGTGATATCTCCCCAGAGTCCCTAGTAAAGCCAGCCCTAACCCTCTTTCCCATGGGTCTCCTTTATTGCAATATACCCCCAATATTCCTATTGTGTTTTGGCCAAGATAAGAACATAGGGCCCTATTGCTGCAAGGCTAAACTGGTGTTTTCTATCCCCTGTCACTTCCCTTTCTTCTCTTGCTGTGTCTTCCCCTTCCCTCTCCTCCTTCCCTCCCAAGCCCATGTACAATTTACTTTTTCTCCTGAGTTTTCTCCTAGGTGATATTTTCACACCTTGTCAAAAAATGCTTTTTACAGGAATACTATCGATGTATGCATTTATTTTTAAATGCTGTATGTTGTAGCACACATTAGGACAAGTACTAGGAGCAATTTGATTCCTCACACAGCTGTTCCTCTCAGCTGTAAAATCCTCCATCAGTTTAGATACAAAATGTATCCAATACTAACGGCTCCCAGAGGGCTAGACCATGTTTCTGCACAGGGGAGTTGCTATCAACTCCTCAGTTTATAGTTTAATTATCACCTTGCTGAAAGAATCTTATTGATGTGGTGGTAAGGGGTTAAAGGTTCTAGCAATGTGTGTTTATTATCTTTGCTTCTCTTGACTGATAAAGATACTAATAATGCTAATTGTAAACAGTGGTCTGCCCCTCTCAGCAGCTTGTAAAGTGGATGCAGCCTGGAGTAAATCATCATCACAAGAATGCAGCCAGGCAACCAGTCTGAGTGTAAACACAGACTAGTGTTATAGCTAGTTATATTCCAACAATATTACAGCTCATTTAGTTACCTGTTACCACCTCAGATCGGCCTATTTCTCCTCATGTCTCCTGCATGCTGTAAGTGTCACAGTGAAATATATTTGTGAGCTGTGTGAGAAATGAATTTTTAAGCAGAAATAGAGGGAGAGAGACCTGGGTGAATAAATAAAGTGTCCCTAGCACTAGTGGTAATGTGTACACTAATATAGAGTATTAAAAAAAAAGTTGTTTCAATCGATAGTATTCCTTTAAATCACCAGCAAGCAAGAAAATACTCAAAATAATTCTGATGACACAGTGTAGACAGGCTCGCGTGACCAGCCAGCCAGTTCTCCGATGTCTCGCCGGCTACATCCGGGATCAACCGATGACGTCACTTCCTCTGTGCGTCTCACACTGCAGATCTGTGCTTCCTTGCGTTCCACCTATTTACTGAGGTTATAGTAATCTTGAAACCTCTGATGGGTGGTGAAATCTTGACAGTAGCAGATCAATGCAAGTCTGTTAGGATCTATGCAGCACCCCTCCTAGGTCACAATCAACATGTTTCGATGATCAAATGGTCGTCTCCATCAGGATCATAGTTTCAAGATGACTATAACCCCGTTTATAGTAATAGGGCCCACCCTGCATAGGGCCCTTTTTGGGAATAGGGCCCCCCTGCAAAAATGATATCATGGGGCCCCTTTGGTCCCCAAACACCATGCGGGTCACATGATTGGGAGCCAGCGAATGGCAGCAGAGAGTGTTCTGCTGTGAAGCAGCATCTGTAAGAAGTAAAAAATTACACACACTCCTGCATTCAGTTTTTGTAAGTGAACAGGGAGGGTTTTTTTTGCCAATTGGCTGCACTTGTGGTTGGGGAGATGGAGGAGGAGGGCCCCCCAAAGCCTCTGGGCCCTCCTGCAATGGCAGGGGTTGCAGGGGTGATCTGCTGCCTGCTGCCTTGGCCTAATATTAGTTACTTATATTTACATTTATGGGTGACACTGATGTTTTCTGAGGTCATGCTGTGACCTAGCAATTGGACTTCCATCCCTGCTGCTCAGGCACAGACTGGCCCGGGGGATGGGTGGATTTTTTCCTGGGGCCGCCTCTTCATCCTGTGCTTTGGCCCATGGGTGTTTTTGGCCCGGCCGAATGCTTAGCAGGAAGGAGAGGGGCAACTTTGTTCCTCCCTCCTTCCCTCTCATGTTGGGCCCCCCTCCTCTGTCAGCAGAATAGGAGGCAGTTGCGGTGATTCAGTGACACCATCTCCATGCTGCAATCCTCTGAGGTGGCGGCTCATTCTCCCACCACTTCCTGGTTCTACACATCACGTGATTACATGCAAGGTGCAGAACACTGAGGCAGCTATAGAATGAGCATGCGCCGTGGATGGAGGGACGGATCATTGAGCCGGTGAGACTGAAGCACCCCACGGCTGCCTCCTATTCTAAGCTTTAAGCACCCTGTGGCTTCCTCCTATTCTAAGTGTTCCAACAGGCAAAACACTACTATGCCCAGCACCCAGTAGCCACCGTAGGGAGAGGAGGGGATAGGGGTGTGAGTTTCAGCACTCACTGTCTTGGGAAGAGAGTGTTTAAAAGAACCTCTAGGCCCAGTGGGGGAGAAGGGGGGGGTGCCCAGGGGCGTAGCAATAGGGGTTGCAGAGGTAGCGACCGCATCGGGGCCCTTGGGCCAGAGGGGCCCCAAAGGGCCCTCCCTCAACTACAGTATTAGCTCTCTATTGGCCCTGCGCTCATAATAATGACTTCTATAGATACTTTGAATAGTGGTAATCATTAACAAACTGTTCCCCATCCCCTTCTTGCACCTCTGGCACGGTAGTTGCCATTGGCAGGTTTTGGTGCGCCGTATCAATTGTTATGTATAGAGTGCTTGGGGGGCCCCATTGTAAAACTAGCATCGGGGCCCACAGCTCCTGAGCTATGCCACTGGGGGTGCCCATCACCCACTGTCTGGGGGGGGGCGGGCTTTGAAGCACCTCTTGCCCAGCACTCATGGGGGAGGTTTTTAAGCACCTCTGCGGCACGACACCCACTGTCTGGGGGTGGGGAAGGGGTAGAATCTCAGAGGTGCCATGGAGGGGGGAGCACCTCTGTGTCCAACACCCACTGTCGGAGTGGGTGTTTGATAGCACCTCTGTGCCCAGAACCCATGCGGGGATATTAGAAGCACCTCTGTGCTCGGCACCCACTGTCTGGGGTGTGTGAGAGGGAGCACCTCTGTGCCCAGCACCCACTGTCTGTGGGAGGGGGGTTTGGAAGCACCTCTGTGCCCGACACCCACTGTTTGGGGGAAAAGGGAAGCATTTCTGTGACCTGTCCCGGGTGTGGGAGAGGGGGATCTGCTTTGCCCAGCACCCGCTGTTTGAGGGGGAGAGGCACTTCTGTGCCCAGCACTACGGTGCCTGCGTGCCCTGCCTCCCGCCCACCACTAATCAGCCTCCAGGTGCCTGTGTGCCCTGCCCACCGCCCACCTATGATCAGCCTCCAGGTGCCTGCATGCCCTGCCTCCCGCCGACCTCTGATCAGCCTCCAGGTGCCTGAGTGCCCTGCCTCCCATTCACCTCTGGTCAGCCTCCAGGTGCCTGCGTACCCTGCCTCCCGCCCACATCTGTTCAACCTCCAAGTACCTGCGTGACCCACCTCCTGCTCACCTCTGATCCACCTCTAGCAGGCTCCTGCCCGAAAAAAACGGGATAATCGTTCGAATTTCTTGATAAAAAAAAAAATATTTTCAACTTTCATTCGATTCGATCATTTAGATCGAATAAACAGGGATAATCGAATGTTTTTATTGTACCATGTATGGCCACCATGACGGATAAGAGCGATTTTCACCTTTCAGTGCTCATCCCATTAATTTGCCAATAGCTTAATCACTACTAATCACAATGAAATGATCTATTGTAACATCTGCGGCTGCGGGCACGCAGGGTGTCTCCGCAGCCGCCTCGGTTCCCTGCTCGGAGGGTTTTTCCGTTCCGCCGGCGTCAAGCACGGCGAGGATAAAATTGTCATTGGCACATAGGGTTGCTGTATCGCGCGCAGACAGGACCTTTATGCTGGGAGGAGGCGCGTCAGCTGACCCGCTGGTCGGCTGACGTCAGAGGAGACTCACGCCGCTCAGGATTGGCTAATTGTAGTAGGCGCGGCTGTGATGTCTCCTTTGCTTCTTAAGCCTTCACACTTCACTCGCAACCTGTGTGCTGTTGCGAATACATACGTGTTAGCGCTCAGACCTTAGACTAGTATCCGGTGTGCTTTGATCTGGGAGGAAACCAGGGATTTCACACAAGACTAGGACTATTGTTATTGTATTATTATTGATATTCTGTGTATGACTCTGGCTTATCTCTGACTCTGCTATTGCTTTACGTTTCTGTACCTCTGCCCATCTGATCTAGTTTCTGAACCTCTGCCTGAATACCTACTACTCTTTTGCCTACTGATTCTGTACTGTATCTGCCTCTCAGTTGCCAAACCTAGCCTGTCTGACCTCTCTACTCACCAGTGGGCCCTTGCCACTGGTGAGGTGCTTTTCTGATAGTACCCACAAGCTCCTCTGGTGAGGTTCAGCTAAACTAATCAGTTACTGTGTCCTATAGTGCCCACCAGCCCCTCTGGTGAGGCCTAGCTATACTACTCTGTTACTGTTGCACCAAGCACTACATACCTTGTACTCTGCCAGCTATATTTGTATTATTGGTGATACTGCAGATCACCACATAATCAGGTATAGCGTCTGTATTATTGGTGATTCTGCAGATCACACATAATCAGACATCTGTGTTGCTACACCAATATGTTATACAATCGTTACATCTATATCTTGTTTTTGCACCGCCAATTGGGCTTTTTGGGGTTGATATTTGTTTTCAGTAATTACTTTATTTTCTATGCATTTTAAAGGGGAAAACAAGGGAAAAATGAAAAAATACACAATTTCTCCAATTTCATCCCCCATATTTTTAATATAAACACTGCTACTGTACATAAAACCCACACAATTTATCTGCCTATTTTTCCCTTTTATAACAAGATTTTAATTATGTCCCTGGTACAAAGTATGGTGACAATATAGTATTTGGAAATAAAGGGTTTTTTTTTTTGGTGGGCTTTTTTCACTATTGTCACGGGCATGTGCACAGGAATACACGTGCATGCGCAGGAGCGCACGGGAGCACACACAGCAGCAGCAGCAGTGCATGACGTTTTAAAACATCCTGGAGCCATTAAGAGGCTCCAGCAGGACGTTTTAATACGTCTGCATGTCACTAAGTGGTTAAGATGAATGGGTAAACATTCCTGTGGAAACATGCAAAGAGCTGGACTGTCAATTATAGGAAGCAGTTGATTGCTGTAATAGCCATCAAAGGCTTTTCTATTGATTATTGAGAAGGGTATGAATAATTTTGGACTGGACACTTTTTGCTCAAATGTAACTAAAAGCTGAGAAATGATTTTTTTTATCTACAATAATGCCTCTTGTACATCGTCTTATTATCTTTTGGGAGACACCAGGGGTGCAGCTAAGGTTTTTGTGGCCCCAAGCGGACTGTAGCAAGAGGCCCTATCCTGCAGCGCGCGAAGCGCGCCGCGGCGAAAAATGGGTGTGGTTATCCCGTATAAGTGGGCGTGGCCATGACATGTGGGTGGAGCAGGAGGGCGGATTGGGGCGGGGCTGTTTGCGGGGAAAAAATGGATGTTGGGGTGATTGAGGCGCGCGTAGCGTGCCGAAAGATGGGCGCGGCCATGACATTGTATGGGCGAAGCTTAACCGTAGCACAGCAAATATAGCCAACTATGACCATTAAATAATAAATGCAGCAACAGTTACCCCAGACACCAGAAAATAAAAACGCAATTTGGGCCACATTTCAGCAGAAATCAAACGCAATTAGGGCACATTTTCAGCAGAAATCAAACGCAATTAGGGCACATTTTCAGCAGAAATCAAACGCAATTAGGGCACATTTTCAGCAGAAATCAAACGCAATTAGGGCAGAGTTCAGCAGAAATCAAACGCAATTAGGGCCACATTTTCAGCAGATATCAAACGCAATTAGGGCACAGTTCAGCAGAAATCAATCGCAATTAGGGCACAGTTCAGCAGAAATCAATCGCAATTAGGGCCACATTTTCAGCAGATATCAAACGCAATTAGGGCACAGTTCAGCAGAAATCAATCGCAATTAGGGCCACATTTTCAGCAGATATCAAACGCAATTAGGGCACAGTTCAGCAGAAATCAATCGCAATTAGATACAACACAACAAAACTTTGAGCACAAATAGAATATAGTATAGTAAATCCATGTTCATGGACCAGCAAACCATTAGAAAAACACACAGAAGTCCATACTGAACCAAACAATCACAAAAACAGCAAAACTCCAAGCAAATTAAATAATGAATTTTATTTCATAAAGGGATAATAATAAAAGCAATTAAAAACACACACAGAGCCCAACGCTCTACATACAGCAAACACTGGAACAAGATGCTAAGAAATAAGTCCTATACATATATGTATATCCTGCATGCATTGGGGGAAATCACATCATGAGGGTGCATACATATCCACAAAGGCTGCCATAGAAGCATGCGTCCATGACACCAAGACAGCCAGCGTGTGCCAAAATGTGCAATGAATCCACTTACCCCCAAATAATGCTGCTGTCTGCTGTATGAGGCTGGGCTCACTGTCTGACGCGTATCGGACAACCGTCCTTCGTCGGAGACAGTGTATCAAACTACCGCAATCCCTTAAATTTATTTAAGGGATTGCGGTAGTTTGATACACTGTCTCCGACGAAGGACGGTTGTCCGATACGCGTCAGACAGTGAGCCCAGCCTCATACAGCGGACAGCAGCATTATTTGGGGGTAAGTGGATTCATTGCACATTTTGGCACACGCTGGCTGTCTTGGTGTCATGGACGCATGCTTCTATGGCAGCCTTTGTGGATATGTATGCACCCTCATGATGTGATTTCCCCCAATGCATGCAGGATATACATATATGTATAGGACTTATTTCTTAGCATCTTGTTCCAGTGTTTGCTGTATGTAGAGCGTTGGGCTCTGTGTGTGTTTTTAATTGCTTTTATTATTATCCCTTTATGAAATAAAATTCATTATTTAATTTGCTTGGAGTTTTGCTGTTTTTGTGATTGTTTGGTTCAGTATGGACTTCTGTGTGTTTTTCTAATCAATCGCAATTAGGGCCACATTTTCAGCAGATATCAAACGCATTTAGGGCACAGTTCAGCAGAAATCAATCGCAATTAGGGCCACATTTTCAGCAGATATCAAACGCATTTAGGGCACAGTTCAGCAGAAATCAATCGCAATTAGGGCCACATTTTCAGCAGATATCAAACGCAATTAGGGCACAGTTCAGCAGATATCAATCGCAATTAGGACCACATTTTCAGCAGATATCAAACGCATTTAGGGCACAGTTCAGCAGAAATCAATCGCAATTAGGGCCACATTTTCAGCAGATATCAAACGCAATTAGGGCACAGTTCAGCAGAAATCAATCGCAATTAGGGCCACATTTTCAGCAGATATCAAACGCATTTAGGGCACAGTTCAGCAGAAATCAATCGCAATTAGGGCCACATTTTCAGCAGATATCAAACGCAATTAGGGCACAGTTCAGCAGATATCAATCGCAGTTAGGGCCACATTTTCAGCAGATATCAAACGCAATTAGGGCACAGTTCAGCAGAAATCAATCGCAATTAGGGCCACATTTTCAGCAGATATCAAACGCAATTAGGGCACAGTTTAGCAGAAATCAATCGCAATTAGGGCCACATTTTCAGCAGATATCAAACGCAATTAGGGCACAGTTCAGCAGATATCAATCTCAATTAGGGCCACATTTTCAGCAGATATCAAACGCATTTAGGGCACAGTTCAGCAGAAATCAATCGCAATTAGGGCCACATTTTCAGCAGATATCAAACGCAATTAGGGCACAGTTCAGCAGAAATCAATCGCAATTAGGGCCACATTTTCAGCAGATATCAAACGCAATTAGGGCACAGTTCAGCAGAAATCAATCGCAATTAGGGCCACATTTTCAGCAGATATCAAACGCATTTAGGGCACAGTTCAGCAGAAATCAATCGCAATTAGGGCCACATTTTCAGCAGATATCAAACGCATTTAGGGCACAGTTCAGCAGAAATCAATCGCAATTAGGGCCACATTTTCAGCAGATATCAAACGCAATTAGGGCACAGTTCAGCAGATATCAATCGCAATTAGGACCACATTTTCAGCAGATATCAAACGCATTTAGGGCACAGTTCAGCAGAAATCAATCGCAATTAGGGCCACATTTTCAGCAGATATCAAACGCAATTAGGGCACAGTTCAGCAGAAATCAATCGCAATTAGGGCCACATTTTCAGCAGATATCAAACACAATTAGGGCACAGTTCAGCAGATATCAATCGCAATTAGGACCACATTTTCAGCAGATATCAAACGCATTTAGGGCACAGTTCAGCAGAAATCAATCGCAATTAGGGCCACATTTTCAGCAGATATCAAACGCAATTAGGACACAGTTCAGCAGAAATCAATCGCAATTAGGGCTGCAAAAAGAAAAGAATTTACTCACCTGGCAGGCTGGCACTGGCAGAAGTCTTCTCTCCCTGTCTCCTCTCCCGGCCGGCTCCTCAGGCGCACAGTTCCCACGGAGCTCCCTCCCTGGCTTCCTCCTCCAATCTCCCGCGCTCGTGCGCTGATTCATGCAGGGCTACGGGAAGATGGCCACCCGAAGCCCTGTACTGGAGAGTACAGGGCGCCATCTTCCTGTAGCCCTGCTCTGCTCTGCCAGTGCCAGCCCCGCGGGGCTGCGGGGAAAAAGTGACGTCACGCCGACATCACGGAGCCGCCAAGGCCCCTAAGATTGTGAGGCCCCAAGCGACCGCTTGGTTCGCTTTATGCCTCGCGGCGCCCCTGGGAGACACCTATATCATTTCCCATCACAAAATTACTTGCTGGTTGAATAAAAGTGACTTAGTCAGAATTTTCCAGGGGTATGAATAATTATGGGCAGCACTGTACATTTGGCTCTTTTCAGGCAGGGGTCACAGCTGCCACTGCATTTTCCATGCAAAAATATATTTCTGCTTTACACTGCCATTGATACATTTGCGCACAAGAAAGTCATGCATTTGGGCTGGGGTTGCCCTGAAAGGGCCTCTGGGTTGTATTTTCCCCCCAGACCAAAATGGCCCAGTTCTCCCTATAAGGTCAGACTTCTGCTGCTGTTCTGATGTCCACAGCTCCAAGTTCTGATCTTATGAGTAATATTTCTGCTACTTCAATCAATGATGTCATCACCCCTTAGTTATGTGCCACTCATCATCACCCACTTGGGCATAACTCAAAATCCACAGCAACCCTGCAAAATGTTTGGATGAGTTTACAGTTGTGAGTTTGCAGTTGTCTTGAAACAACATGATTACTGTGCAGTACTTTATTCTAAAATGATAATGCAATTTCCATACTTACAAACAATGGTCCCCAAAAATAGACACCACTAAGTAAGGAGATGGTGGGCATAAGACAAGCCAGTGCAATGCCAAAGCCAATCTGCAGGATGGACGTCACAATCAGCACAATCTGAAGACATACGAAATATAAATGTTAGGTGGCCAGTTTCTCAGATTAATGAAGCACCTTTTACATCAACATAATACATTTATTTCTTAACCCTTTCCCTGCCAGCTGATTTGTCCTAAACGTGAATATTTACTGCCAAACAGTTTTCAGACATTTTGCACTCATTAGGTTTATTTAGGATTTTTGATAAGAAAATCTACATGAAATAGGACATAATATATATTGTTTTTTCCGTAATGAATTGGACTTGAACACTGAAACAAAAAGTTTTTCTGGAGATATAACACATTTTTTAGTGAAATATGTAAAAAAAAAAAGAGTGAAATAAAAAATAAACTATTTTTCTTTTTGTTTTGTTTTTAATTCAAAGAAAAATTACATTTACTGAAAAAAATGCTACTGTTTGTAAAAACCCTGATTCTGCTGAATCCAAGGATATAAGATATGTATAGGTAGCCAGGTAGAGGTGCCGCCAGTACAGGAAGCCAGATATAAATGCAGCCAGTATAGGTAGCCAGGAATAGGTGCCGCCAGCCAGTACAGGTAGCCAGATATAGGTGCAGCCAGTATAGGTAGCCTGGAATTGGTGCCTCCAGCCAGTACAGGTAGCCAGATATAGGTGCAGACAGTATAGGTAGCCAGGAATAGATGCCCCAGTATAGGTAGCCAGATCTAGGTGCAGCTAGTATAGGTAGCCAGGTATAGGTGCCGCCAATATAAGTAACCAGGTGTAGGTGCAGCCAGTATAGGTAGCCAGGTGTAGGTGCCACCAGTACAGGTAGCCAGGTATAGGTGTAGCCAGTATAGGTAGCCAGGTATAGGTGCCGCCAGTATAAGTAGCCATACATAGGTCCTCCTAGTATAGGTAGCCAGGTATAAATTGAGCCAGTATAGGTAGCCAGATATAGGTGACACTGGGGGAAGGGGGTCGACATCATCCTCCCTCTCCATGGGCCCCCCTCCTGTACCTCCCTGCACAGCTGGAGCAGTGGTGTGTGTAATTAACTCACCCAATTGCTCACTCCACGCAGTATCCCGCTGGCAGCAGGCTCCTCTCTGGCCACCCGATCTCTGTATGATGTGTAATCACGTGTCATACAGGGAAACAGGGAGTAGAGACGAGATGGCTGCTGGTGGGGACACCACATGGAGCAAGCGATGGGGTGAGATAATTACACACCCCACTGCTGCTCCAGCTTTTCAGGGAAGCACAGGGGGGTGGGGGGGATGGAATTGAGGGGGAGTGAGGAATGATGTCAGCCCCTTTGCCCACTTCTTCATTTCTGCAGAAATGCCAAAATGTACGTGCTTAGCAAGCAAAGGGATAAAGGATGTCTAAAGCACCCCCCCCTCCAAAAAAAACAACAACACAGAAATAAACAGTTTTTATATATACCTGTATGACTATTGCATATCTCTGTGTCTGATACTCCACAGAGCTCACTGGCACTCACTCACAGCTGTGCTCACTACTACTGTTCTAATTGTGTTCAACATTAGACACAAGCAGAGTACTACTCCGGTGCCTTTTTTATCACTATATTGTGTTTGAACTATTGCATATCTCTGTGTGTGACACTCCGCAGAGCCCACTGGCACCCACTCACAGCTGTACCCACTACTGCTGACTACTATAATTGTGTGCCACATTAGACACAAACAGAGTACTACTCCAATGCCTCTGCTATCCAGGGCCGACCCTAGACTTTTTGCCGCCTGAGGCAAATTTTGATAAAATTGCCACCGCCGCGCCTCCCCCCCCCCCCCCCGCTGAGCTGGAGGGGTAGCTGGCAGGACGGGGGTATTGGGCCTAGCGGCAGGGAGGGGGGTCGGACCCCCCCTCCCTTGCCTGGGTCCCCCGATCTGCACTCCCCTCCGGCCTTAAATAGAAGCAGCCGCTATTTGTAAGAGGCACGGGCGGGGAGGACTCACCTCTTCCCAGCGTGCGCTCCACTGACGTCACTTCCTGCAGCATTGCAGGAAGTGACGTCAGTGGAGCGCACGCTGGAACGAGGAAGAGGTGAGTCCTCCCCGCCCGTGCCTCTTACAAATAGCGGCTGCTTCTATTTAAGGCTGGAGGGGAGCGCAGATCGGGGGACCCAGGCGAGGGAGGGGGGGTCCAACCCCCCTCCCCGCCGCTCGACCCAATACCCCCGTCCTGCCAGCTACCCCTCCAGCTCGGCGGCTGGCTCCCCGCACCCACGGACGGGCAGGTGCCGCCCCTGGAAATTTGCCGCCTGAGGCAAAAGTTTCACCCTCATGAGCGGGCCGGCCCTGCTGCTATCACTGTATTGTGTTTGAACTATTGCATATCTCTGTGTCTGATACTCCACAGAGCCCAATGGCACCTACCCACAGCTGTGCCCCCTATTACTGCTATAATTGTGTGCCACATAGACACAATCACACTGCTAATCTAGTGCCTTCTTTTTTCACTGTATTTTCATAGTATTACTGCATTTTCTCTGTGTGATACTACACAGCCCACTGTCATATAGAGCTGTGTACACATTGTACAGGCAGAAGACAAAAGACTTGGCACTAGACGCGGCAGGTGGGCTGGAGCCGCTGGTGCTATAGGGTACGTGCTGCTCAGGTGCAGTAACAGTTTTCCGGAAGAGAAGAAAGAGAGGCACCGTACCTAAGTTACACCTTTATTGGGCTCCAATGGACATCACATAGGCGGTATGCAGTGGGGGTTAGGTGAGGCCTGACAGCCGTTTCGCGTACTAACGCGTCATCAGAGGCACTAACAACAGGATCACCCTTATGTCACAGTTTAAATAGATCCCTCACACTTACCGGTGCCCTGCCCGGAAGCTTCAACCCGCCCTCTCGCCTCGGCGTTCCGCGTGCAGTCCCTCCTCCATTGCCTGACGTCAGGATCGCTCTAGCCATTAGGCGAGCCGCGGGTCTCCCCGCCCAGTTCCTCTACGTCGTATGGCGTCATTGGAGGGGATGCGCATGCGTCCTGCTTCTGGCTCCGGCGTCGGGTTGTTGCTAAGTGATCATTGGTCTGTATTACAAAAAAACAAAACAATGGAATTATTAAAATGTGCCATTAAGTGGGTGTTTATCACACTTATACTATATATGACAGTGCAAGACAACTCAAAAGAGGTGAAACAGGAGAGGGAGTATGAATGGTAACCTACCAAAAACGTGCCCGAACTCACCTCTCCTGTTACAGATTAGGATTAAACAAGCAGAAAAAGCAAAAAAGAGAAAAAAAGTTAATGTTTCATTAGAAAGCAATGCAGTTCATTTCTTTCATTAAGTCCCAAGGGGCCACAAGCATTAGTTATAGAGATAATTCTTGCTTCCTGTTGGAGCAGCAATTGCTCTCGATTGCCACCTCTATGTGGCACAGGTACAGTCAAAACTCCACAGAATTTGAGGCTATTGCTGTTGCAGTTATGCATCTCACGTATGTGCTTGATTAAGCGACCAGCTCCCACCCCAGTCTCAATGGAATGGACATGTTCCTGAAAACGTGTGCAAAGCATCCTAGTTGTCTGGCCTATATAGAACCGTCCACATGGACATATTACTGAATATACCACATGGTTTGATCTACAGTGTATAAATTCTTTAATTGGTAAGATCCTGCCACCCAGAGCGACACTCTTTCCCGGTAGGAACTGGCTGCAATGTGTGCAATTCCCACATCGGTGGTTACCAATCGGTATAAATCTCTGCAGCCAGTTACCCCCGCTGTCGTTGAGAAACTCGCTTGTGGTGACATGGTCCCCCACTGTACGTGCCCTCCTAAAAGAGATCATTGGGCGTGTATGGCCTATTTGATTCAGCTTAGGATCATTCTTTAAAATCTGCCAATGTCTATAGATGATTGATTTAATCTTTTCAGCCATAGGCGAGTAATCAAAGACACATGTAAACCTGCTGGACTTGCTGGTGTTGTACCTCCTTTTCTCCTTGGAACTTCTATTTAGACCCGACTGGATTAAGCTATCACGATTAGCCTTGTCTGCCCGTCTGAATGCCATATTCAATTCATCCATATTGTAGCCCCTATTGTACATTCTCACTGCCAATTCTCTGCTTTGAGATATGAAATCCACTCTATCCGAGTTATTTCTTTTAAGGCGAATGAACTGGCCATATGGGATAGCTTTTTTGGTGTGTGTGGGATGGTAGCTATCACTTTGAAGTATGGCATTTGTGGCCGTGTCCTTTCTGTGACCCCTGCTTTTGATTGCACCATCTTCCACATACAGCTCAAGGTCTAAAAATGGGAGGGTGCTCCCCCCCAGGTGTCCAGTGAACTGCATGTTGAAGTCGTTGGTGTTCAAAAAGTTCAAGAAGTCGTTGAACTCGCCATCTGTGCCAGTCCAGACCAGGAGTATGTCATCCACATACCTATGCCAATGGCAGATGTATGCCTTGTAGGGATTGTCGTCACTTAGGATGACTTTTTTCTCCCATCCCCACAGGAATAGGTTAGAAAATGTAGGTGCCACCGGGGTTCCCATGGCAACTCCTGATCTCTGCTGGTACCAGGCACCATTGAACAAAAAAGCGTTATGTGAGATCACAAAAAGGAGACACTGGCATATGAAATTGACCCAAAACTCATCCTTACCACACTCCAAAAGGATCTCTCCTATCACTCTTGTGCCTAGATCTTGTGGTATGCGGGTATACAGGTTAACTACGTCAATGGAAGCTAGTCTGGCATTCCTACCGACTGCCCATGACCCGGTTTTCCCCAGGACGTCCAAGGTGTCAGCCAGGTGTGTGGAGACAACTTTAAGAAAAGGTCTCAGAATGTAATCCAAGTACCTCGACAGAGGTTCTGTAAGAGACCCCCTGGCTGACACAATTGGGCGCCCCGGGGGATTAACCGGGTGGTCCTCACCCAATCTCATAGGCAGCTTGAGGTCCAGATAATTTTTACATCAGATTGAAAAAGGACCCCACTGAACAGTTCAAGGCCCTCCTACGTTCCTTATTGAGGAGGGGGGTGGAGGAGGGTTTCCTTTCCACTCGAATGGGTGAGGGCCTGCTTCCTGAGTTCCCTCGTAAGCCGGTCTGGTATTTCCTGCCGAAGATCCATAAAGACCCGGTTAATCCCCCGGGGCGCCCAATTGTGTCAGCCAGGGGGTCTCTTACAGAACCTCTGTCGAGGTACTTGGATTACATTCTGAGACCTTTTCTTAAAGTTGTCTCCACACACCTGGCTGACACCTTGGACGTCCTGGGGAAAACCGGGTCATGGGCAGTCGGTAGGAATGCCAGACTAGCTTCCATTGACGTAGTTAACCTGTATACCCGCATACCACAAGATCTAGGCACAAGAGTGATAGGAGAGATCCTTTTGGAGTGTGGTAAGGATGAGTTTTGGGTCAATTTCATATGCCAGTGTCTCCTTTTTGTGATCTCACATAACGCTTTTTTGTTCAATGGTGCCTGGTACCAGCAGAGATCAGGAGTTGCCATGGGAACCCCGGTGGCACCTACATTTTCTAACCTATTCCTGTGGGGATGGGAGAAAAAAGTCATCCTAAGTGACGACAATCCCTACAAGGCATACATCTGCCATTGGCATAGGTATGTGGATGACATACTCCTGGTCTGGACTGGCACAGATGGCGAGTTCAACGACTTCTTGAACTTTTTGAACACCAACGACTTCAACATGCAGTTCACTGGACACCTGGGGGGGAGCACCCTCCCATTTTTAGACCTTGAGCTGTATGTGGAAGATGGTGCAATCAAAAGCAGGGGTCACAGAAAGGACACGGCCACAAATGCCATACTTCAAAGTGATAGCTACCATCCCACACACACCAAAAAAGCTATCCCATATGGCCAGTTCATTCGCCTTAAAAGAAATAACTCGGATAGAGTGGATTTCATATCTCAAAGCAGAGAATTGGCAGTGAGAATGTACAATAGGGGCTACAATATGGATGAATTGAATATGGCATTCAGACGGGCAGACAAGGCTAATCGTGATAGCTTAATCCAGTCGGGTCTAAATAGAAGTTCCAAGGAGAAAAGGAGGTACAACACCAGCAAGTCCAGCAGGTTTACATGTGTCTTTGATTACTCGCCTATGGCTGAAAAGATTAAATCAATCATCTATAGACATTGGCAGATTTTAAAGAATGATCCTAAGCTGAATCAAATAGGCCATACACGCCCAATGATCTCTTTTAGAAGGGCACGTACAGTGGGGGACCATGTCACCACAAGCGAGTTTCTCAACGACAGCGGGGGTAACTGGCTGCAGAGATTTATACCGATTGGTAACCACCGATGTGGGAATTGCACACATTGCAGCCAGTTCCTACCGGGAAAGAGTGTCGCTCTGGGTGGCAGGATCTTACCAATTAAAGAATTTATACACTGTAGATCAAACCATGTGGTATATTCAGTAATATGTCCATGTGGACGGTTCTATATAGGCCAGACAACTAGGATGCTTTGCACACGTTTTCAGGAACATGTCCATTCCATTGAGACTGGGGTGGGAGCTGGTCGCTTAATCAAGCACATACGTGAGATGCATAACTGCAACAGCAATAGCCTCAAATTCTGTGGAGTTTTGACTGTACCTGTGCCACATAGAGGTGGCAATCGAGAGCAATTGCTGCTCCAACAGGAAGCAAGAATTATCTCTATAACTAATGCTTGTGGCCCCTTGGGACTTAATGAAAGAAATGAACTGCATTGCTTTCTAATGAAACATTAACTTTTTTTCTCTTTTTTGCTTTTTCTGCTTGTTTAATCCTAATCTGTAACAGGAGAGGTGAGTTCGGGCACGTTTTTGGTAGGTTACCATTCATACTCCCTCTCCTGTTTCACCTCTTTTGAGTTGTCTTGCACTGTCATATATAGTATAAGTGTGATAAACACCCACTTAATGGCACATTTTAATAATTCCATTGTTTTGTTTTTTTGTAATACAGACCAATGATCACTTAGCAACAACCCGACGCCGGAGCCAGAAGCAGGACGCATGCGCATCCCCTCCAATGACGCCATACGACGTAGAGGAACTGGGCGGGGAGACCCGCGGCTCGCCTAATGGCTAGAGCGATCCTGACGTCAGGCAATGGAGGAGGGACTGCACGCGGAACGCCGAGGCGAGAGGGCGGGTTGAAGCTTCCGGGCAGGGCACCGGTAAGTGTGAGCGATCTATTTAAACTGTGACATAAGGGTGATCCTGTTGTTAGTGTCTCTGATGACGCGTTAGTACGCCAAACGGCTGTCAGGCCTCACCTAACCCCCACTGCATACCGCCTATGTGATGTCCATTGGAGCCCAATAAAGGTGTAACTTAGGTACGGTGCCTCTCTTTCTTCTCTTCCGGAGAGCTGTGTACACTACTGTGATTGTTGGCCCATTCAGTTGCAGGCACAGTAGCACTCCACTGCATTATTTTTCACTTGTTGAAGACACAGTACCCAAATGAAAAAAAATGACAGGCAGAGGCAGGCCACCCTGCAGCGGTCCTCAAGGTTGTGCTTCTGTGATTTCCTGCAACCCTGGAAGAATGTACAGTGTTCAGAGGGCACGTGCTATCAACACTCAAAATGCAGAGGACGTAGTTGACTGGCTTACACAGGACACCCCATCTTCTACAGCTTCTGCACGTAACCTTGACACACCATCCTCCTCCTGCTCTGATTCGGACACCCCACAACAACTTATTACCACTCGCTCGGCAATGAAACAATGACTTATATGAATGTGTTGGGGGCACACCCAAAATGATAAGGTCGTTGCTTCGTTGTGGACAACCAAATTGGATTGATCGGCTGGATAAGTTTTGGCAAAACCTTTGGTCACCGCAATAAAGCCTACTAGGCCAACACTGGGCCCACACTGCAGAATCAGTGTTTTCTGGGTCACTTTGCTGTCATTGAGCTACCTCAGCCTGACCATAAGGGCAGGAAAACCGCCATTGCTTGCACTCTGGCCAACGTGCGCACATTAGCACAACGACCGCTGCACAAAGATTTTGGCCAAAAGTACTAACATTTAAGTCCTGAGCGTGTCAACTATTATTTACTGTTTGCGGTTGTTTGTGATGTGTTAAACACCAAGTTTAGTCTGTCAGTGTGAAGTGGGCATAACACTTACATTACCACTCTGGACATTTAAAAGCAGCACGGTCAAGGCAGATATATCACCCCCAGCTCCCCAGGGCCTATTCCACATCCCAGTGCACTAATAGCATTTTTTTTCTAAAGGTGTGATATATTTGATAACAGCGGGGTGCTTGGCTGTGCTCAAGCACCCCCTAAATTTGTCCAAGTACCCCCAAAGCACCCCCTGGCGTGAACTGACTTCAGGCGTCTAAGAGACGCCGAGTCAGTTCACAGCGGCAGCCCGAAGCAGCAGAGCAGGGCTACGGTAAGATGGCCGCCCGAAGCCCTGCTCTGCAGACTTGGAGTCTGCAGTGCAGGGCTTCAGGCGGCCATTTTCCCGTAGCCCTGCTCGCCGGGTAATGCAGGCTGCAGGCAGGAAGTCGCGTGAAGGAAGAGGATCGTGGGAGCTGCGCGCCACAAGGAGATCGGGACAGGAGGTCTTCTGACTGTAGGTGAGTAAATGGGTTTTTCTTTTCTTTTTCAGGTGGTGCTGCTGATTGTGGTCAGAACTGCTGAGCATTGTGCATATTGTGGTCAGATCTGCTGAGGATTGTGCATATTGGGGTCAGATCTGCTGAGGATTGTGCATATTGGGGTCAGATCTGCTGAGCATTGTGCATATTGTGGTCAGATCTGCTGAGGATTGTGCATATTGGGGTCAGATCTGCTGAGGATTAAGCATATTGTGGTCAGATCTGCTAACGATTGTGCATATTGGGGTCATATCTGATAACGATTGTGCATATTGGGGTCATATCTGATAACGATTGTGCATATTGGGGTCATATCTGATAACGGTTGTGCATATTGGGGTCATATCTGATAACGGTTGTGCATATTGGGGTCATATCTGATAACGATTGTGCATATTGGGGTCATATCTGATAACGGTTGTGCATATTGGGGTCATATCTGATAACGGTTGTGCATATTGGGGTCATATCTGAACACCATTGTGAATATTGGGGTCATATCTGAACACGATTGTGAATATTGGGGTCATATCTGATAACGATTGTGCATATTGGGGTCATATCTGATAACGATTGTGCATATTGGGGTCATATCTGATAACGATTGTGCATATTGGGGTCGTATCTGATAACAATTGTGCATATTGGGGTTATTGAACGTGTTTTTTGTTCAAATCTGAAAAAACCTGCACAATTATGTGAATTTTCTGGGGAAAGGGTCACCAAAACTTGGCCCCTCTGTCTTTGCGTTGCACTTTTAAAGGGAACCCGAGGTGAGAATAATATTGAGGCTGCCATATTTATCTCCTTTTAAGCAATACCAGCTGCCTGGCTGCCATGTTGGTCCTCTGCCTCTAATTTTTTCAACCATAGACCCTGAACAAGCATGCAGCAGGTCAGTGGTTTCTGACAATATTGTCAGAACTGACAAGAATAGCTGCATGCTTGTTTCTGGTGTAATTCAGTTCACTACTGCAGCCAAATAGATCAGCAGGGCTGCCAGGCAACTAGAATTGTTTAAAAGGAAATACATATGGCAGCCTCCATATCACTCTCACCCTGGGTCCACTTTAAATTACAGTTAGCCCCGCCCTCATCCGGTCATGACCACGCCCATTTTTCGACACGGCACGCTTCGCTTGATAAGGTGTGATATCTTTGATAAGGTGTGATATTTGTCATATCACGGTTTAGTGAATCAACCCCATTGGTTATACCTGCTGACCGCTGGAAAGCCTCCACTGCGTGCCTCTGCATTGGAGTTGGTGACACCACCATGGATGGCCATGAAAGTTTCAGAAGTGGCTGGATAGTGTAATGGTTAAAGGCACTGCCTTTGACATGGGGGACCAGGGTTTGAATCCTGGCTAGGGTCAGTACATATTCAGTAAGGAGGTCAAGGCAAGACTCTCTAACACTGCTGGGTGGCCTCTTGAGCGCATCCCAGTGGCTGCAGCTTTTGAGCGCTTTGAGTCCAGGAGAACAGGAGAAAAGCGCTATACAAATGTTCAGATTATTATAATTATATTATTATAGAAGTTCACCTGCTATTTAAGTCAATAGGGCTTGCCGCGAACAATCGGTTCATAGTTGGCAAACACGAAATTGCAATGTTTGGCCATCCCTATTTATGCCATGTTATTTATTTCTGCTTAAATTTAATTGCCAGAGTTTTTTGTAGTTGAACGTAGAAATTATTTACGGCCCAATTCAATTCCCTTTGGTCTATATGCAATTTATTTTTCTCCTGAGTTATCTCCAAGGAGATTACTTTCATCATATCTTTAAATTAACAATAAATATAATATTTTTATAGCGCTTTTCTCCCTGGGGACTCAAAGCGCTGTGACCCTGCATTATTCAGTCTCAGAGGCTAGGGAAAAGAGGTGAGTGTCACAGGACCCCTAGTGGGCGGAACGCGAATTGCCTTCCAATCGGTTTCAGCACACCAATCGTGCAAGCTGTGGTCGCGATCAGTGGGCAGAAACCACCGGAATTTGGGCAGCAGCCCGACTAGAAGGGAGCCTGTGAGGTACGGTAATTACAACTTTACACACTATTTCAGGGTATCTACCACCACCACTGGTATGAGCCAGTGGACCCTACTGACTGACTGACTGATCCTGCAAATAAAACGGTTAAACACTCTATTCTGTCTAGATATCAACAATAGTAGCGTCTCTTCAGAGACCTGGGATCAGTTTCTGTGTATGGCTGTATAGCAGGTGTAGAGGAACAGTAAACGACTTTGATAAAGTCTTTATTTACGTGCAAGATAAATAATATATACAGACAATCATTAAAATCAACAATTATTGAAACATTAATAGCCAGTATGAAATTAAAAAAAAGGAGAAAATACTTAGGGTTTGTGGAAATATGTCCGTTCTGGGAAAACTTGTAGAGTTCCTTTTGTTCAGTTTCAGCAAAGTTCAAAGTCCAAACAAAATGGCTACCACTTGTTCCTCAAAGTGGTAGCAGCTTTCATGAAGGTGGAAAAATGGAGGAATGAGGGAAGAGCCCCTCGCAGATACTTTTGATGAAGCTGGTTTGGAGTTGTGGCAATGCCGGCCCCATCTGAATTACCCACCAATGACAGTTCATTCCCTCTGAGAGATTTTAGGTTTAAACTTATAAAATGCCATAACTCACAAACGATACGAGTCTGTAACGATCGGTGTAACACAGAGAGGGTCTGATTACCGGTGATCTGCAGTATCACCGAGAATGCAGATATATACCCGATTATTGATGATCTGCAGTATCACTGATAATCAGATATATCTCTAACCTCTGGACACCTGAGTAACAAGAGTGTTTGGTGCAACAGTAATACTTTGAGGACTGCTCCTAGAGAGCAGGTACAGAGCAGTAAGGAATACTGCACAGAAGTACGTTCCTTCCGTTAGCCTAGACTCTCCCGGGGGAGGAGTCAGGCTGAGAGTAGGAAGGACAGAGCGTGAGTGACACCAATGAGGGAGTGTCACTAACAGATCTGGGAACTGCCTCTAACAGGAAGGCCAGTTCTCGAGGTCGGGCAAGCCAGGTCGTTAACACACAGACAGATAAGGTACAGATTTGGGAGACAGATGCGGAGTCCTATGGACGAGCAGAGTTTGGCAACAGAGTATCAGAATAGCAAGGTACAGAATCAGGAGACAGATGCAGAGTCCAAGGACGAGCAGAGTTTGGCAACAGGGTATCAGAATAGCAAGGTACAGAATCAGAGATCAGAAGAATGGTCAGGCAAGAAGAAGGTCATAACAGATAATAACAATTCTTAGGCTAAGGTGTGAGCTCCTTAATCATCAACACCTTTGGAAACTGATCTAGATAATAATACAGACAATAACAGGATTCCTAGACTAAGGTGTGAGCTCCTTGATCACCAACACCTTTGGAAACTGATCTAGAACACAGATACTGAGAAGGTCTGAGTGCTACCACGTAGTGATACCACGTAGAGCACCCAGTATATATACTATAGCGCTCTCCAGCGCCTCTCCTGGACCAATGAGAACTGGTGAAAATGTCAGCTGACCGGTTTGGTCAGCTGACTCTCTTCTGGCTGTCATATAAGCTCTGCCTCTCAGCGCGCGCGCGCGTCCTTCTGAACCTGTGTGGACTATCAGTCCCAGCCACACCAGACATGTTTTGCAATGTATCCGCTGGTTTGGGCGCGGGGCCCGCCGCACCGCTTTCCGAGCAAGCGGCGGCTTCCCCGCGTCTAACCACACTGTCACAGTAGCATTCTCATGCGCGCAATCTGCCGCATCCAACGCGGACTCCACCGCTCTGCCCATGCGGCATGTGGCGGTTTCTCCGCGTTGCGCCGCCATGTTGGACGCGGAATCAGCCGCCTTACTCTGAGTACTCGCGGCGACTTTTCCGCGTTTCCTCACAGTACGCCCCCCCGAGGAGTGGACTCTAGACAGCTCCTACCAGGCTTCTTAGAATACAAAGCATGGAACTCCCTTCTTAATTTGTCAGCATGCATGCGACACTCAGGTACCCATGTTCTCTCCTCAATACCATACCCTTTCCAGTGAACCAGATATTGTACTGAGTTCTGTACTATACTTGAGTCTAAAATCTTTTCTACTTCGTACTCAGGTTGGTCATCTACCATCACAGGAGGAGGAGGAGTGGGACCCACATGGACTGCTGGCTTAAGCAGGGACACATGAAAGGATCTTACGCCACGCATGCTGGCAGGAAGATCAATGGCATAAGTAACATTGTTGATCTTTCTAGTTACTGGAAACGGGCCCACAAACCTGGGGCCTAACTTGGCCGAGGGCTGTTTCAGGGTGAAATGACGTGTGGACACCCAGACTAAATCTCCTGGTTGAAACTTCCACTCTAAGGAACGTTTCTTGTCAGCTTGACCTTTTTGACTTTGAAACGCCTTCTCCAAATTAGTTTTCACGATCCCCCAAATGTCTTTAAGGGCCCTTTTCCACTACAGCGTTTGCGATTGCTTAATCGCAAAACCGCAAACCGCTAGTGATTTGTCAAATCGCTACAGTTTGCTTTTAGCATAGGAATCGCGGTAGGTCATTTCCACTACCGCGATTCGTTTTTGACCGGATCGCGATCGCGCGGCGGAGCGATTATTGCCGCGATTTTGCTATGCAGTGCATAGCATAGCAAAATCGCGGCCGCGAACGTCGGGGAATCGCCGGTAATTGCGATTCAGCAATCGCTAGCGTTCAGCGTGAACGCTAGCGATTGCTAGTGGAAAAGGGCCCTAAATGACCTTTGCCAAGCCTCCAAAGCTGGAAACGGAGTGGAAGCTACTGGCAAGTGGCAATGGGGAGAATTTAGGCAACCTCCCAAACACCACCTGAAACGGAGAAAATCCAGAGGAAGAACTTTTCAAATTATTGTGCGCAAATTCTTGCGAAGGGCAAAAACTTGACCCAATCATTTTGCGCATCTGCAACATAACACCTCAAAAACTGTTCTAATGACTGATTGACTCTCTCAGTCTGACCATTGGTCTGTGGGTGGTAGCCCGACGAAAATGACAGTTCCATGCCCATTTGATGACAAAATGCCCTCCAAAATCTAGAAACAAATTGGACTCCCCGATCTGACACTATGTTTTCTGGAATGCCATGTAGTCGGAAAACGTGGATGATGAACAAATCGGCCAACTCCTGGCCGAGGGGAGTCCTTTCAAGGTCACAAAATGGGCCATTTTACTGAAACAGTCGACTACCACCCAAATGACTGACATGCCCTCAGACCTGGGAAGCTCACCCACAAAATCCATGGACAAATGGGTCCACGGCTCACTCGGGGTGGGTAAAGGCTGCAACGTTCCCACAGGTGCCAGATGGGAGGGCTTACTTTTCGCACACACTGCACACTCTCTAACATACTCCTTGCAGTCTGTTGCCAAGGAAGGCCACCAAGCACACCTGGCAACAAGATCCCGTGTTCTGGAGGCCCCAGGGTGTCCAGTATTTTTGTGTGAGTGGAACATCTGTAAAATCTGGAGACGGAACGGCAGTGGTATAAACATAACCCCTTCAGGCTTTCCCTCAGGGACATCCTGCTGAAAGGGACTTAAAGTCTCCGTCCAGTCTTTCCAAGTCTCCGATGCCGCTAGCACCAGTCTCTGTGGGACAATGGTCTCTGGGACAGGGGGCTGTGCTGTCTCCGGCTCAAAGCATCTGGACAGGGCGTCTGCCTTAATGTTTTTGCTACCCGGAGTGTACGTAATTATAAATCTGAACCTCGAGAAGAACAATGACCATCGAGCCTGACGGGGGCTTAATCTTTTAGCTCCCTCGATGTATTCCAAATTTTTGTGATCAGTGTAAACTGTAATCGTATGTTCTGCTCCTTCTAACCAATGACGCCACTCTTCAAAGGCCAATTTAATGGCCAGGAGCTCCCTGTTGCCTATATCGTAGTTTTTCTCTGCTGGAGAAAACCTACGAGAAAAATAGGCACACGGGTGCAATCTTCCCTGCAACCCTGACCGCTGAGACAGCACAGCCCCTACCCCGACCTCCGAGGTGTCCACCTCAACAATAAAGGGATAGGAGGTGTCAACGTGTCTTAAGATGGGTGCAGAGCAAAACAAATCTTTCAAAGTGGAGAATGCATGCAGAGCCTCTGGAGACCAGTGGGTAGTATCTGCCCCTTTTTTAGTAAGACTGGTGAGGGGTGCAATGACTGTGGAATACCCCTTTATGAACCTTCTATAGTAATTAGCAAAGCCCAAAAATCTCTGGAGAGATTTTAACCCTACTGGTTGAGGCCATTCCAGAACAGCAGAGACCTTGGCAGGGTCCATAGAAAGGCCCGAGGTGGAAATTATGTACCCCAAAAAGGTGACAGATGTTACCTCGAAAATGCACTTCTCCAATTTAGCGTAAAGCATGTTCTGCCTTAGTTTGTTCAACACAAATTTGATGTGAGCCCTGTGTTCAGAGAGGTTATCTGAGAAAATAAGTATATCATCTAGATAAACTAAGACGAATTTCCCCAACACCTCCCTGAAGACCTCATTAATGAGTTCTTGGAAAACGGCCGGGGCGTTACACAACCCGAAGGGCATCACCAGGTACTCGTAATGCCCATTGGGTGTGTTAAAGGCCGTTTTGCACTCATCGCCCTTTCTAATCCGCACCAGGTTGTATGCACCCCGCAAATCCAATTTCGAAAAATCTTAGCATCGGTAACCTGAGTAAACAAGTCGTCTATCAAGGGCAAAGGATAGCGATTTTTCACTGTGATTTTATTCAGGCCCCGGTAATCAATGCATGGCCGCAGGCCTCCGTCTTTTTTCTTTACGAAAAAAAACCCCTACCCCAGCAGGCGACCGGGACGGACGAATGAAACCCTTAGCTAAGTTTTCACGGATATATTCCTGCATGGCCAATTTTTCCGGCCCAGATAAATTGTAGAGATGGCCCCTAGGGGGCATACAACCAGATCGGAGATCGATGGGGCAATCGAAAGGGCGATGTGGAGGTAACTTATCAGCCGCCTTGGGACAAAACACATCTGAATACTCGGAATATTGCTCTGGTACTCCCTCCAAATGAATCCTGGTCTGGACCAATGTCACCTTCCCTAAACAATGCTGAAAACAATGGGCTGACCAGCTTGTTAGCTGACCAGTGGCCCAATTAATCTGTGAGGAGTGAAGGTGCAACCACGGCATGCCAAGGATGACTGTGGAGGTTGTCATGTGTAACACAAAAAACTGCAGTTTCTCCCTATGCAGCACCCCTATAGTGACTTCCACCTCTGGTGTCTGAGACAGAGGATGATTAGGGGGGAATCATCCACTGCCGTAACCTGAATGGGTGGTTTTACCGGGGTGAGCGGAATACCCAATTTCTTTGCAAATTCGAAATCCATAAAATTAGCCGCTGCGTCCGAATCAACGAAGGCCTCAGTGACTTAAGATTTATCTTCCCACGAAATAGTGCAAGGAAGAAGCAAATGTCTATTATCTAGACAGTAGCGTTTCCGCTCCAATTCTGACCGACCAATCTGCATTGGTTCAGGTGGAGGTGAATCAGGAGGGGGCGCAGCGTGGGATATCATTCTCACATGATTTTCACCCCGGGTCTGTCTCCGATAGCGCAGCCGGCGTTCTATCCTGATGGGTTCTATCCTGATGGCCGATGAAATGGCCTCATCAATAGATTTGGGTTCAGGCTGACTTAACATAAGATCGGAGACCTCATCTGACAACCCTGATAGGAAACCATCTAACAGGGCAAAGGTGTCCCACCTGGCTGATACTGACCACCTCCTAAATTCAGCAGCATACACTTCGACCGGACTCTTGCCTTGATGTAACTGCTTGAGCTTCCGCTCAGAAGTCGAGGCAAGGTCTGGGTCGTCGTAAATTATAGCCATGGCCTTAAAAAATTCTTCTACAGAAGTTAGGGCTAAGTCTCCGTCGGGCAGACTGTACGCCCAGGTCTGAGAATCACCTGATAACAACGTCTTAATAAATATAACCCTTTGGGCCATAGTTCCTGAAGCATTAGGTCTCAACTCAAAGTATGATAACACTCTACTCCTGAAATTTCGGAAGTCAGATCTGTGACCGGAAAATTTTTCAGGTACAGGCATACGGATGCTCGTAACTAGAGGAGATCGCACTGAGTTCATAGCCGATTGAAGTTCCTGAATAGCCCCAAATATCTGACATATCTGGATCTGTTGATTCAAAACTGCCGCGGAAAGTTGGTTTACCGTGGTGGTCAGGACTTCAGTGTGGCTATATAGTGCGTCCATTTGGGTCTGGTCTGGCGTTCTGTAACGATCGGTGTAACACAGAGAGGGTCTGATTACCGGTGATCTGCAGTATCACCGAGAATGCAGATATATACCCGATTATTGATGATCTGCAGTATCACTGATAATCAGATATATCTCTAACCTCTGGACACCTGAGTAACAAGAGTGTTTGGTGCAACAGTAATACTTTGAGGACTGCTCCTAGAGAGCAGGTACAGAGCAGTAAGGAATACTGCACAGAAGTACGTTCCTTCCGTTAGCCTAGACTCTCCCGGGGGAGGAGTCAGGCTGAGAGTAGGAAGGACAGAGCGTGAGTGACACCAATGAGGGAGTGTCACTAACAGATCTGGGAACTGCCTCTAACAGGAAGGCCAGTTCTCGAGGTCGGGCAAGCCAGGTCGTTAACACACAGAGAGATAAGGTACAGATTTGGGAGACAGATGCGGAGTCCTATGGACGAGCAGAGTTTGGCAACAGAGTATCAGAATAGCAAGGTACAGAATCAGGAGACAGATGCAGAGTCCAAGGACGAGCAGAGTTTGGCAACAGGGTATCAGAATAGCAAGGTACAGAATCAGAGATCAGAAGAATGGTCAGGCAAGAAGAAGGTCATAACAGATAATAACAATTCTTAGGCTAAGGTGTGAGCTCCTTAATCATCAACACCTTTGGAAACTGATCTAGATAATAATACAGACAATAACAGGATTCCTAGACTAAGGTGTGAGCTCCTTGATCACCAACACCTTTGGAAACTGATCTAGAACACAGATACTGAGAAGGTCTGAGTGCTACCACGTAGTGATACCACGTAGAGCACCCAGTATATATACTATAGCGCTCTCCAGCGCCTCTCCTGGACCAATGAGAACTGGTGAAAATGTCAGCTGACCGGTTTGGTCAGCTGACTCTCTTCTGGCTGTCATATAAGCTCTGCCTCTCAGCGCGCGCGCGCGTCCTTCTGAACCTGTGTGGACTATCAGTCCCAGCCACACCAGACATGTTTTGCAATGTATCCGCTGGTTTGGGCGCGGGGCCCGCCGCACCGCTTTCCGAGCAAGCGGCGGCTTCCCCGCGTCTAACCACACTGTCACAGTAGCATTCTCATGCGCGCAATCTGCCGCATCCAACGCGGACTCCACCGCTCTGCCCATGCGGCATGTGGCGGTTTCTCCGCGTTGCGCCGCCATGTTGGACGCGGAATCAGCCGCCTTACTCTGAGTACTCGCGGCGACTTTTCCGCGTTTCCTCACAGTACGCCCCCCCGAGGAGTGGACTCTAGACAGCTCCTACCAGGCTTCTTAGAATACAAAGCATGGAACTCCCTTCTTAATTTGTCAGCATGCATGCGACACTCAGGTACCCATGTTCTCTCCTCAATACCATACCCTTTCCAGTGAACCAGATATTGTACTGAGTTCTGTACTATACTTGAGTCTAAAATCTTTTCTACTTCGTACTCAGGTTGGTCATCTACCATCACAGGAGGAGGAGGAGTGGGACCCACATGGACTGCTGGCTTAAGCAGGGACACATGAAAGGATCTTACGCCACGCATGCTGGCAGGAAGATCAATGGCATAAGTAACATTGTTGATCTTTCTAGTTACTGGAAACGGGCCCACAAACCTGGGGCCTAACTTGGCCGAGGGCTGTTTCAGGGTGAAATGACGTGTGGACACCCAGACTAAATCTCCTGGTTGAAACTTCCACTCTAAGGAACGTTTCTTGTCAGCTTGACCTTTTTGACTTTGAAACGCCTTCTCCAAATTAGTTTTCACGATCCCCCAAATGTCTTTAAATGACCTTTGCCAAGCCTCCAAAGCTGGAAACGGAGTGGAAGCTACTGGCAAGTGGCAATGGGGAGAATTTAGGCAACCTCCCAAACACCACCTGAAACGGAGAAAATCCAGAGGAAGAACTTTTCAAATTATTGTGCGCAAATTCTTGCGAAGGGCAAAAACTTGACCCAATCATTTTGCGCATCTGCAACATAACACCTCAAAAACTGTTCTAATGACTGATTGACTCTCTCAGTCTGACCATTGGTCTGTGGGTGGTAGCCCGACGAAAATGACAGTTCCATGCCCATTTGATGACAAAATGCCCTCCAAAATCTAGAAACAAATTGGACTCCCCGATCTGACACTATGTTTTCTGGAATGCCATGTAGTCGGAAAACGTGGATGATGAACAAATCGGCCAACTCCTGGCCGAGGGGAGTCCTTTCAAGGTCACAAAATGGGCCATTTTACTGAAACAGTCGACTACCACCCAAATGACTGACATGCCCTCAGACCTGGGAAGCTCACCCACAAAATCCATGGACAAATGGGTCCACGGCTCACTCGGGGTGGGTAAAGGCTGCAACGTTCCCACAGGTGCCAGATGGGAGGGCTTACTTTTCGCACACACTGCACACTCTCTAACATACTCCTTGCAGTCTGTTGCCAAGGAAGGCCACCAAGCACACCTGGCAACAAGATCCCGTGTTCTGGAGGCCCCAGGGTGTCCAGTATTTTTGTGTGAGTGGAACATCTGTAAAATCTGGAGACGGAACGGCAGTGGTATAAACATAACCCCTTCAGGCTTTCCCTCAGGGACATCCTGCTGAAAGGGACTTAAAGTCTCCGTCCAGTCTTTCCAAGTCTCCGATGCCGCTAGCACCAGTCTCTGTGGGACAATGGTCTCTGGGACAGGGGGCTGTGCTGTCTCCGGCTCAAAGCATCTGGACAGGGCGTCTGCCTTAATGTTTTTGCTACCCGGAGTGTACGTAATTATAAATCTGAACCTCGAGAAGAACAATGACCATCGAGCCTGACGGGGGCTTAATCTTTTAGCTCCCTCGATGTATTCCAAATTTTTGTGATCAGTGTAAACTGTAATCGTATGTTCTGCTCCTTCTAACCAATGACGCCACTCTTCAAAGGCCAATTTAATGGCCAGGAGCTCCCTGTTGCCTATATCGTAGTTTTTCTCTGCTGGAGAAAACCTACGAGAAAAATAGGCACACGGGTGCAATCTTCCCTGCAACCCTGACCGCTGAGACAGCACAGCCCCTACCCCGACCTCCGAGGTGTCCACCTCAACAATAAAGGGATAGGAGGTGTCAACGTGTCTTAAGATGGGTGCAGAGCAAAACAAATCTTTCAAAGTGGAGAATGCATGCAGAGCCTCTGGAGACCAGTGGGTAGTATCTGCCCCTTTTTTAGTAAGACTGGTGAGGGGTGCAATGACTGTGGAATACCCCTTTATGAACCTTCTATAGTAATTAGCAAAGCCCAAAAATCTCTGGAGAGATTTTAACCCTACTGGTTGAGGCCATTCCAGAACAGCAGAGACCTTGGCAGGGTCCATAGAAAGGCCCGAGGTGGAAATTATGTACCCCAAAAAGGTGACAGATGTTACCTCGAAAATGCACTTCTCCAATTTAGCGTAAAGCATGTTCTGCCTTAGTTTGTTCAACACAAATTTGATGTGAGCCCTGTGTTCAGAGAGGTTATCTGAGAAAATAAGTATATCATCTAGATAAACTAAGACGAATTTCCCCAACACCTCCCTGAAGACCTCATTAATGAGTTCTTGGAAAACGGCCGGGGCGTTACACAACCCGAAGGGCATCACCAGGTACTCGTAATGCCCATTGGGTGTGTTAAAGGCCGTTTTGCACTCATCGCCCTTTCTAATCCGCACCAGGTTGTATGCACCCCGCAAATCCAATTTCGAAAAATCTTAGCATCGGTAACCTGAGTAAACAAGTCGTCTATCAAGGGCAAAGGATAGCGATTTTTCACTGTGATTTTATTCAGGCCCCGGTAATCAATGCATGGCCGCAGGCCTCCGTCTTTTTTCTTTACGAAAAAAAACCCCTACCCCAGCAGGCGACCGGGACGGACGAATGAAACCCTTAGCTAAGTTTTCACGGATATATTCCTGCATGGCCAATTTTTCCGGCCCAGATAAATTGTAGAGATGGCCCCTAGGGGGCATACAACCAGATCGGAGATCGATGGGGCAATCGAAAGGGCGATGTGGAGGTAACTTATCAGCCGCCTTGGGACAAAACACATCTGAATACTCGGAATATTGCTCTGGTACTCCCTCCAAATGAATCCTGGTCTGGACCAATGTCACCTTCCCTAAACAATGCTGAAAACAATGGGCTGACCAGCTTGTTAGCTGACCAGTGGCCCAATTAATCTGCGAGGAGTGAAGGTGCAACCACGGCATGCCAAGGATGACTGTGGAGGTTGTCATGTGTAACACAAAAAACTGCAGTTTCTCCCTATGCAGCACCCCTATAGTGACTTCCACCTCTGGTGTCTGAGACAGAGGATGATTAGGGGGGAATCATCCACTGCCGTAACCTGAATGGGTGGTTTTACCGGGGTGAGCGGAATACCCAATTTCTTTGCAAATTCGAAATCCATAAAATTAGCCGCTGCGTCCGAATCAACGAAGGCCTCAGTGACTTAAGATTTATCTTCCCACGAAATAGTGCAAGGAAGAAGCAAATGTCTATTATCTAGACAGTAGCGTTTCCGCTCCAATTCTGACCGACCAATCTGCATTGGTTCAGGTGGAGGTGAATCAGGAGGGGGCGCAGCGTGGGATATCATTCTCACATGATTTTCACCCCGGGTCTGTCTCCGATAGCGCAGCCGGCGTTCTATCCTGATGGGTTCTATCCTGATGGCCGATGAAATGGCCTCATCAATAGATTTGGGTTCAGGCTGACTTAACATAAGATCGGAGACCTCATCTGACAACCCTGATAGGAAACCATCTAACAGGGCAAAGGTGTCCCACCTGGCTGATACTGACCACCTCCTAAATTCAGCAGCATACACTTCGACCGGACTCTTGCCTTGATGTAACTGCTTGAGCTTCCGCTCAGAAGTCGAGGCAAGGTCTGGGTCGTCGTAAATTATAGCCATGGCCTTAAAAAATTCTTCTACAGAAGTTAGGGCTAAGTCTCCGTCGGGCAGACTGTACGCCCAGGTCTGAGAATCACCTGATAACAACGTCTTAATAAATATAACCCTTTGGGCCATAGTTCCTGAAGCATTAGGTCTCAACTCAAAGTATGATAACACTCTACTCCTGAAATTTCGGAAGTCAGATCTGTGACCGGAAAATTTTTCAGGTACAGGCATACGGATGCTCGTAACTAGAGGAGATCGCACTGAGTTCATAGCCGATTGAAGTTCCTGAATAGCCCCAAATATCTGACATATCTGGATCTGTTGATTCAAAACTGCCGCGGAAAGTTGGTTTACCGTGGTGGTCAGGACTTCAGTGTGGCTATATAGTGCGTCCATTTGGGTCTGGTCTGGCGTTCTGTAACGATCGGTGTAACACAGAGAGGGTCTGATTACCGGTGATCTGCAGTATCACCGAGAATGCAGATATATACCCGATTATTGATGATCTGCAGTATCACTGATAATCAGATATATCTCTAACCTCTGGACACCTGAGTAACAAGAGTGTTTGGTGCAACAGTAATACTTTGAGGACTGCTCCTAGAGAGCAGGTACAGAGCAGTAAGGAATACTGCACAGAAGTACGTTCCTTCCGTTAGCCTAGACTCTCCCGGGGGAGGAGTCAGGCTGAGAGTAGGAAGGACAGAGCGTGAGTGACACCAATGAGGGAGTGTCACTAACAGATCTGGGAACTGCCTCTAACAGGAAGGCCAGTTCTCGAGGTCGGGCAAGCCAGGTCATTAACACACAGACAGATAAGGTACAGATTTGGGAGACAGATGCGGAGTCCTATGGACGAGCAGAGTTTGGCAACAGGGTATCAGAATAGCAAGGTACAGAATCAGGAGACAGATGCAGAGTCCAAGGACGAGCAGAGTTTGCCAACAGGGTATCAGAATAGCAAGGTACAGAATCAGAGATCAGAAGAATGGTCAGGCAAGCAGAAGGCCATAACAGATAATAACAATTCTTAGGCTAAGGTGTGAGCTCCTTGATCATCAACACCTTTGGAAACTGATCTAGATAATAATACAGACAATAACAGGATTCCTAGACTAAGGTGTGAGCTCCTTGATCATCAACACCTTTGGAAACTGATCTAGAACACAGATACTGACAAGTTCTGAGTGCTACCACGTAGTGATCGCAACGCCAGACACCAGAGAAATGACCAGCACCCAGTATATATACTATAGCGCTCTCCAGCGCCTCCCCTAAGTGCTGGACCAATGGTCAGCTGACTCTCTTCAGGCTGTCATATAAGCTCTGCCTCTCAGCGCGCGCGCGCGTCCTTCTGAACCTGTGTGGACTATCAGTCTCAGCCACACCAGACATGTTTTGCAATGTATCCGCTGGTTTGGGCGCGGGGCCCGCCGCACCGCTTTCCAAGCAAGCGGCGGCTTCCCCGCGTCTAACCACACTGTCAGTAGCATTCTCATGCGCGCAATCTGCCGCATCCAATGCGGACTCCACCGCTCTGCCCATGCGGCATGCGGCGGTTTCTCCGCGTTGCGCCGCCATGTTGGACGCAGAATCAGCCGCCTCACTCTGAGTACTCGCGGCGGCTTTTCCGCGTTTCCTCACAGAGTCATATTTAGGTGGATAACAGATTCATACTTGTCGGAAAATACAGATTAATATGACATCAGACATGGCTAGTGCAGCGGACCCAGTTCTTGAGAAGGGTCATACCTCAATAACCGGACGGGCTATTGCGATGAATTTCATATCAGTACGATGGCCAGATTTTGCCAAATAAGACTATATATATTTTATAGCTGTGCGATGTACAGTTGCCATATAATCGACAAGAAACTATACATCATATGCATTCAGATGGCCCTTGGTCGGTGCCGGATAGTCTGGGCGAAAGCAGGTTTTGAATAGGCTTCCTGCTGGGAGTAGCTACCTTGCTCTCCCTGTATGAAAAGGCTCACCAAATGGAGGTAGTTAAAAATAAACATTCTCCTGGACACAGGCCTGGCCCAAGCTAATGAACACATCAAAAGACATCCTGCATCTAAGTACTGCTAGCCCAGATTGACTGCAGATGCTCCTACACAACCAATCTAGGTCTAGCACGTCAATGGCAATCGGTGCAAGAAAACCGATTGCGATTGCTTTCTCGTTTCTCACGGCTGTTCCGTGACAGTGAGTTTTTAGCCTTTTTTTAAAGCTGTCCAGAGAAGGAGCCTCTTGTACTGATTGTGGAAGTGAGTTCCATAGAGTAGGGACTGCATAGGAAAAGGCCCGAGCACCAAATGTTAGGTGTATCCTGGGAATAACCAGCTTAATTAAAAAAATATATATATCAAAAAGGTACTATCAAAATTATTTTAAGTATTTTCATACTTGCTGGTGGTTAAAAGACATTTTATGACAAAGGGGGTTGATTCACTAAACCGTGCTATGACAAATATCACACCTTATCAAAGTTAACACGCCTTATCAGAGTAGCATAGCGAGCGCTACAAATTTCTGCCTGCTATTTGGCAATGCCCGTCCTGCCCTGACCCCTGCGGGTTCGTAACGCTTGCTATGCTACTCTGATAAAGCGTGTTAACTTTGATAAGGTGTGATATCTTTGATAAGGAGTGATATCTTTGATAAGGTGTGATATTTGTCATAGCACGGTTTAGTGCTAATACACCTTGGAGAAAACTGTGAAAAGGGAATGCATATGGGCCACAATTTTTACGTCTTATCAATAGAGTTGGGCCGAACGGTTCGCCTGCGAACGGTTCCATGCGAACTTCAGTGGTTCGCGTTCGCGTCCCGCGGTCGAACTTTTGCGGAAGTTCGGTTCGCCCCATAATGCACCATGAGGGTCAACTTTGACCCTCTACATCACAGTCAGCAGGCCCAGTGTAGCCAATTAGGCTACACTAGCCCCTGGAGCCACTCCCCCCCTAATAAAAGGCAGGCAGCGGCGGCCATTACGCTCACTCGTGTGCCTGCGTTAGTGAGAGTAGGGCGAGCTGCTGCAGACTGTCTCTCATAGGGAAAGATTAGTTAGGCTTAGCTTGTTCCTGGCTGCATACCTGTTCTGTTCAGTGAGCCCACCATACCTGTTCTGTTCAGTGAGCCCACTGGATACCTGCATACCTGTTCAGTGAACCTGCCACTGCATACCTGTTCTGTGAACCCACCACTGCATACCTGTACTGTGAACCCACCACTGCATACCTGTTCAGTGAACCCACCACTGCATACCTGTTCAGTGAACCCACCACTGCATACCTGTTCAGTGAACCTGCCACTGCATACCTGTTCTGTGAACCCACCACTGCATACCTGTTCTGTGAACCCACCACTGCATACCTGTTCAGTGAACCCACCACTGCATACCTGTTCAGTGAACCCACCACTGCATACCTGTTCAGTGAACCTGCCACTGCATACCTGTACTGTTCAGTGAACCCGCCACTGTATACCTGTTGTGTTCAGTGAACCCGCCACTGTATACCTGTTCTGTTCAGTGAACCCGCCACTGTATACCTGTTCTGTTCAGTGAACCCGCCACTGTATACCTGTTCAGTGAACCTGCCAATGCATACCTGTTCTGTGAACCCACCACTGCATACCTGTTCTGTTCAGTGAACCTGCCACTGCATACCTGTTCTGTTCAGTGAACCCGCCACTGTATTCCTGTTCAGTGAACCCGCCACTGCATACCTGTTGTGTTCAGTGAACCCGCCACTGTATACCTGTTCAGTGAACCTGCCACTGCATACCTGTTCTGTGAACCCGCCACTGTATACCTGTTCTGTTCAGTGAACCCGCCACTGTATACCTGTTCTGTTCAGTGAACCCGCCACTGCATACCTGTTCTGTTCAGTGAACCCGCCACTGTATACCTGTTCAGTGAACCTGCCACTGCATACCTGTTCTGTGAACCCACCACTGCATACCTGTTCTGTTCAGTGAACCCGCCACTGCATACCTGTTCTGTTCAGTGAACCCGCCACTGTATTCCTGTTCAGTGAACCCGCCACTGTATACCTGTTAAGTGAACCTGCCACTGCATACCTGTTCTGTGAACCCACCACTGCATACCTGTTCTGTTCAGTGAACCCGCCACTGCATACCTGTTCTGTTCAGTGAACTCGCCACTGTATACCTGTTCAGCTAACCCGCCACTGCATACCTGTTGTGTTCAGTGAACCCGTCACTGTATACCTGTTCAGTGAACCTGCCACTGCATACCTGTTCTGTGAACCCGCCACTGTATACCTGTTCTGTTCAGTGAACCCGCCACTGTATACCTGTTCTGTTCAGTGAACCCGCCACTGTATACCTGTTCTGTTCAGTGAACCCACCACTGTATACCTGTTCAGTGAACCTGCCACTGCATACCTGTTCTGTGAACCCACCACTGCATACCTGTTCTGTTCAGTGAACCCGCCACTGCATACCTGTTCTGTTCAGTGAACCCGCCACTGTATTCCTGTTCAGTGAACCCGCCACTGCATACCTGTTGTGTTCAGTGAACCCGCCACTGTATACCTGTTAAGTGAACCTGCCACTGCATACCTGTTCTGTGATCCCACCACTGCATACCTGTTCTGTTCAGTGAACCCGCCACTGCATACCTGTTCTGTTCAGTGAACCCGCCACTGTATACCTGTTCAGTTAACCCACCACTGCATACCTGTTGTGTTCAGTGAACCCTCCACTGTATACCTGTTCTGTTCAGTGAACCTGCCACTGTATACCTGTTCTGTTCAGTGAACCTGCCACTGCATACCTGTACTGTTCAGTGAACCCGCCACTGCATACCTGTTCTGTTCAGTGAACCTGCCACTGTATACCTGTTCTGTTCAGTGAACCTGCCACTGCATACCTGTACTGTTCAGTTAAACCGCCACTGCATACCTGTTCTGTGAACCCGCCACTGCATACCTGTTGTGTTCAGTGAACCCGCCACTGTATACCTGTTCAGTGAACCTGCCACTGCATACCTGTTCTGTGAACCCGCCACTGTATACCTGTTCTGTTCAGTGAACCCGCCACTGCATACCTGTTCTGTTCAGTGAACCCACCGCATCAGTGCGCATACCTGTGCAGTTAAGTGAACCCACCTACCTACGTGAGTGCACGCAGTGTGATATACCACTCCGTGCATACCCGATATGGACAAAACAGGTAGAGGAAGAGGTAGTGCCGGAGCCAGAGGAAGGCCACCCGGCAGGTCTGTGCGAGGTCGTGTAAATGTAATTTCGTGTGGACCTGGCCCACAGTACAGTGCTCGGAAGAAGGCACGTCCCATCACCTCCCAAGATTGTCAGGACGTGGTTGAGTATTTAGCGACGCAGAACACCTCATCTTGCTCAGCCACCAGCGCTACTACTAGCACCACTTCCGCTGCATTTGACACTTCGCAAGAATTATTTAGTGGTGAAATTACTGATGCACAGCCATTGTTGTTACAGCCAGATGAATTTTCACCAGCTCATATGTCTGAGTTACGCGACAACACTATGGATGTAACGTGTGAGGAGGATGAAGGACCTACTGATGGTGCATGTTTGGATTTTTCTGAGGCAAGCGAAGCTGGGCAGGATGATTACGATGATGACGATGATACGGATCCTCTGTGTGTTCCCAATAGAGGAGATTAAGAGGGGGACAGTTCAGAGGGGGAGTCAGAGAGTAGTAGGAGGAGAGAAGTTGCTGAAAGAAGCTGGGGCAGCTCTTCGTCAGAAACAGCTGGTGGCAGTGTCCGGCACCATGTATCGCCACCTATGTACAGCCAGCCAACTTGCCCTTCAGCATCAGCTGCTGAGGTCCCCATAGTGCCCACATCCCAGGGTGGCTCAGCGGTGTGGAAATTTTTTAATGTGTGTGCCTCAGATCGGAGCAAAGCCATCTGTTTGCTCTGCCAACAAAAATTGAGCTGTAGAAAGGCCAACACTCAGGTAGGGACAAGTGCCTTACGAAGGCACCTGGAGAAAAGGCACAAACAGCAATGGGATGGCCACCTGAGCAAAAGCAGCAGCAGCACACAAAAGAAAAGTCACCCTCCTTCTCCTCTTCCTCCTTCAGGTGCATCATCTGCTTCTGCCGCTTTCTCCCTTGCACCTTCACAGGCACCCTCCTCCACTCTGCCTCTGCCCTTGAGGGGTTCCTGCTACTCTGCCCACAGCAGCAGTCAGGTGTCCGTGAAGGAAATGTTTGAGCGGAAGAAGCCAATTTCGGCCAGTCACCCCCTTGCCCAGCGTCTGACAGCTGGCGTGGCGGAACTGTTAGCTCGCCAGCTGTTACCATACCGGCTGGTGGACTCTGAAGCCTTCCGTAAATTTGTGGCCACCGGGACATCGCAGTGGAAGATGCCAGGCCGCACTTATTTTTCTAGAAAGGCCATACCCCAACTGCACCGTGAAGTTGAGAGGCAAGTGGTGTCATCTCTTGCGAAGAGCGTTGGGTCAAGGGTACACCTGACCATGGATGCCTGGTCTGCCAAGCACGGGCAGGGCCGCTACATTACGTACACAGCCCATTGGGTCAACCTGGTGAACGATGGCAAGCAGGGCGCAGCGGACCAAATTGTGACACCTCCACGGCTTGCAGGCAGGCCTCCTGCCACCTCCTCTCCTCCTGCTACATGCTCTTCGCTGTCCTCCTCCTCCTTGGCCTTGGCTGAGTGGCAGTTCTTCTCTCCAGCTACACAGCCCCAGCTCCGCAGGGCCTATGCTGCATGCCAGGTACGACGGTGTCACGCCATCTTAGACATGTCTTGCCTCAAAGAGGAGAGTCACACTGGAGCAGCTCTCCTGGCTGCTCTTAAGAAACAGGTGGATGAGTGGCTGACCCCGCACCACCTGGAGATAGGCAACGTGGTGTGCGACAACGGCAGCAATCTCCTTGCCGCTTTGCATATGGGGAAGCTGACACACATACCCTGCATAGCACATGTCATGAATCTAGTTGTTCAAAGATTTGTGTCAAAGTACCCTGGCTTAGCGGATGTCCTAAAGCAGGCCAGGAAGTTCTGTGGGCATTTGAGGCGATCTTACACAGCCATGGCACGCTTTGCGGAAATTCAGCGGAAAAACAACTTGCTGGTGAGACGCCTGATTTGCGATAGCCCGACTCGCTGGAATTCGACCCTGCTCATGCTCTCCCGCCTGCCAGAACAGGAGAAAGCCGTCACCCAGTACCTCTACAACTACAGTAGAATGAAACAGTCTGGGAAGATGGGGATGTTCTGGCCCGACAACTGGACACTGATGAGAAATGCATGCAGGCTCATGCAGCCGTTTGAGGAGGTGACCAACCTGGTGAGCCGCAGTGAAGGCACCATCAGCGACTTGATTCCCTACGCTTACTTCTTGGAGCGTGCTGTGCGTAGCGTGGCGGATGAAGCTGTGAATGAGCTTGACCAGGAACAGTTACGGCAGGAACAGGCATGGGACCAATTTTCATAAGACCCAGCTGTTTCCTCAACACCTGCGGCAGCACAGAGGGGGGAGGAGGAGGAAGAAGAGAAGTCGTGTGCAGAAGATGAGTCAGACTCAGAGGATGATGAGCAAGGTGTTTCTTTGGGGGAGGAGGAGGAGGAGGAGGGGACGGCGGCAGGAGAACAACCGCAGCAGGCGTCGCAGGGGGCTTGTGCTGCTCAACCTTCCCGTGGTATTGTTCGGTTCGCGGCTGGGGGGAGGAGGTTGACTTACGTGACGTCACTGACGAAGAGCAAGAGGAGATGGATGGTAAATCTGGATCCGACTTTGTGCAGATGTCGTCTTTTATGCTGTCCTGCCTGTTGAGGGTGACCCCCGTATAAAAAACCTCAAGGGGAATGAGCTGTTCTGGGTGGCCACACTACTAGACCCTCGGTACAGGCACAAAGTGGCGGACCTGTTACCAACTCACCTGAAGGTGGAAAGGATGCAGCACATGCAGAACAAGCTGTCAACTATGCTTTACAATGCCTTTAAGGGTGATACAGGTTGGAGTGAGCTCGAGATGTCTCCCAGGCACCACTGCTGAATATATGCAAATTAACCATTGTACCCTTAGAAGCTAAACACACCTCCAGAACCGCTGGAATGCAATGATGTGTCAGCTTGTTAATATGTACAGAGCCATAATAATCCAACATGCATACAGACTGTTTCGGATTGTTTGATCCTCATCAGTGCATGGCATGGATTAATTTGGCTCTATGGAGTAGGGCTTGTAAATCCGAGAGGCACAGACTAACCAGCAAGCTCATGGTGACCCAGAACTCATTGGGGTGTGTAAGGGACTACAATGGTCCTAAAAGCCCCCTTACTAAGACGTTAAGAAAAACAAAAGTTTGCTTTCCTAAAACAGAAAGAATTTGCGATAATTCAGGTTGGAGTGAGCTCGAGATGTCTCACTCCAACCTGAATTATCGCAAATTCTTTCTGTTTTAGGAAAGCAAACTTTTGTTTTTCTTAACATCTTAGTAAGGGGGCTTTTAGGACCACTGTAGTCCCTTACACACCCCAATGAGTTCTGGGTCACCATGAGCTTGCTGGTTAGTCTGTGCCTCTCGGATTTACAAGCCCTACTCCATAGAGCCAAATTAATCCATGCCATGCACTGATGAGGATCAAACAATCCGAAACAGTCTGTATGCATGTTGGATTATTATGGCTATGTACATATTAACAAGCTGACACATCATTGCATTCCAGCGGTTCTGGAGGTGTGTTTAGCTTCTAAGGGTACAATGGTTAATTTGCATATATTCAGCAGTGGTGCCTGGGAGACATCTCGAGCTCACTCCAACCTGAATTATCGCAAATTCTTTCTGTTTTAGGAAAGCAAACTTTTGTTTTTCTTAACATCTTAGTAAGGGGGCTTTTAGGACCATTGTAGTCCCTTACACACCCCAATGAGTTCTGGGTCACCATGAGCTTGCTGGTTAGTCTGTGCCTCTCGGATTTACAAGCCCTACTCCATAGAGCCAAATTAATCCATGCCATGCACTGATGAGGATCAAACAATCCGAAACAGTCTGTATGCATGTTGGATTATTATGGCTCTGTACATATTAACAAGCTGACACATCATTGCGTTCCAGCGGTTCTGGAGGTGTGTTTAGCTTCTAAGGGTACAATGGTTAATTTGCATATATTCAGCAGTGGTGCCTGGGAGACATCTCGAGCTCACTCCAACCTGAATTATCACAAATTCTTTCTGTTTTAGGAAAGCAAACTTTTGTTTTTCTTAACATCTTAGTAAGGGGGCTTTTAGGACCATTGTAGTCCCTTACACACCCCAATGAGTTCTGGGTCACCATGAGCTTGCTGGTTAGTCTGTGCCTCTCGGATTTACAAGCCCTACTCCATAGAGCCAAATTAATCCATGCCATGCACTGATGAGGATCAAACAATCCGAAACAGTCTGTATGCATGTTGGATTATTATGGCTCTGTACATATTAACAAGCTGACACATCATTGCATTCCAGCGGTTCTGGAGGTGTGTTTAGCTTCTAAGGGTACAATGGTTAATTTGCATATATTCAGCAGTGATGCCCTGGGAGACATCTCGAGCTCACTCCAACCTGAATTATCACAAATTCTTTCTGTTTTAGGAAAGTAAACTTTTGTTTTTCTTAACATCTTAGTAAGGGGGCTTTTAGGACCATTGTAGTCCCTTACACACCCCAATGAGTTCTGGGTCACCATGAGCTTGCTGGTTAGTCTGTGCCTCTCGGATTTACAAGCCCTACTCCATAGAGCCAAATTAATCCATGCCATGCACTGATGAGGATCAAACAATCCGAAACAGTCTGTATGCATGTTGGATTATTATGGCTCTGTACATATTAACAAGCTGACACATCATTGCATTCCAGCGGTTCTGGAGGTGTGTTTAGCTTCTAAGGGTACAATGGTTAATTTGCATATATTCAGCAGTGATGCCCTGGGAGACATCTCGAGCTCACTCCAACCTGAATTATCACAAATTCTTTCTGTTTTAGGAAAGCAAACTTTTGTTTTTCTTAACATCTTAGTAAGGGGGCTTTTAGGACCATTGTAGTCCCTTACACACCCCAATGAGTTCTGGGTCACCATGAGCTTGCTGGTTAGTCTGTGCCTTTAAGGGTGATGTGACAGCACAACGCCAGCAAGGTACCACTGCCACTAATCCTCCTCCCGTGTCCACGCAGTCAAAGACAGGATGCTCCAGCGATCTCATGGTGATGTCGGACATGCGGACGTTCTTTAGTCCAACGCATCGCCGTAGCCCTTCCGGATCCACCCTCCACCAACGCCTGGAATGGCAGGTAGCCGACTACCTGGCCTTAAGTGTGGATGTAGACACTGCTGTGAACAGCGATGAGGAACCCTTGAAATACTGGGTGCGCAGGCTTGACCTGTGGCCAGAGCTGTCCCAATTTGCCATCCAACTTCTCTCCTGCCCTGCCGCAAGCGTCCTGTCAGAAAGGACCTTCAGCGCAGCTGGAGGCATTGTCACTGAGAAGAGAAGTCGCCTAAGTCACAAAACTGTTAAGTACCTCACCTTTATCAAAATGAATGAGGCATGGATCCTGGAGGGCTGCTGCCCGCCCCAAGACTAAGTCAGTCCCCGCACACACAGCATCTCTGCCTGCACGCCGTGTGACTGGCTGCCTGGCCTGCCCCAAGAAGACTAAGTCGCTCCCAGTCCCTCCACACAGCATGTCTGCCTGCAGGCTGCTTGACTACCCTCTCCGCCACCACCAACAGGGTCCGGGACTCCAGGCGGATTGCTGAATTTTTTAGGCCGCTGCTAGCAGTAATAATTTTCTGGTGCGTGTACATGACTGCCTAATTTTTCTGGCTGCACTGCGGGCAGCTGCAACAACAAAAGAAAAGGCATGTACATGCGCCCATTCCCCTTCGTGATCATTACCTTGCCGTGGTGAAGGGGCTTGCGTATCACAATGAAGCAATGACCGGCGCCTAGATGAGTGTCTCGGGGGGCACACCCACGATAATAAGGTCGTTGCCTCATTGTGGTCAGACCAAATTTGATCAGCTGGACAGTCACTGTTCTGTCATTCAGCTACATCAGCCAGGCGACCATATGGGCTGTAAAGCCACCAAAACCTGCACTCTCGCAATGGTGCGCACCAGTCCAGCACGGCCGTCACTACACAAACAGCTGTTTGCGGTGCGTTACACGGTGAGTTTGGTGTGCCAGTGTGAAGCAGTACCTTAATTACACTACCTGATTGATGTATACACATGCAAAATGTTTTAAAGCACTTTAGGCCTGTCATTTAGCATTCAATGTGATTTCTGCCCTTAAAACGCTGCTTTGCGTCAAATTCAGATTTTTCCCGGGGACTTTTGGCATGTATCCCACTCCTCCACCTGGGGGTCCAGGTGTTAGACCCCTTGAAACATCTTTTCCATCACTTTTGTGGCCAGCATAATTTTTTTTTTTCAAAGTTCGTATCCCCATTGAAGTCTATTGCGGTTCGTGAACTTTTACGCGAACCGAACCTTACGCGTAAGTTCGCGAACCCGGGTTCGGCCCCACTCTACTTATCAATAAAATGCCTTTCAAGCCACTAGCAAGCAAGAAAATAGACTCACTTTAACAGTACTTTTTCACCTATTTTTCGGTACTTTTTCAATTTAATTTCACAGTGCTGAAAAGTTATTGTCAACAGAAGATGAAAAATGATCTCATAGGAGAATATTTTGGCAAAATAGTGACTGAATCAGGTCTATAATCTGCTAAATTCAGTCACTTTTAGTCACCTTAATAATGTCTATTACCACTTTAAGTTACATGGATGGACAGAAGCCTTGGTAAAATTGACAGGAAACCTTCTTCAAATTATCTGTGCACCTTCTGGACATGATGGGCCCTATTCAACTACTTTTTTCCTGAGATATTTTTTCATCTTCTTTTTAAAATAACTTTTAAACATTTTGCAAATGAAAAGTACCAAAAATTTAAGAGGAAAACATACTATCATGGCTCGTTCACATCTAGGGCGTTTTGCGTTTTTTTTTAGCGCTGGCGATTTTCAAAATCACCCTAAAACACTTGTGCAATGATTCCCTATGAGACAGTTCACATCTGAGTGGTTCATTTCTGATCCGCTCAGCAAAGCGCTGCCTGTACCATTTTTAGGGCGATTTTGCTACGATGGAAGGTATAGGAAAAGCGCAAAACGCTGACAAAATTGCTTTGTATAGTGATTTCGCCAGTGCGTTCATCAAAGAGTTCACTTCCTAACTGACGTCAGGAAGTGAAAAAACAGAATCGCTCTTCAAAAGCACTTAGAAAAGCGCTTTATAATAAAATGCAGCAAGCAGGTAAGTGCTGTGAGGTGCAAAACAAATTGTGCATACAATTGAAAAATGCTGGCGTCAGCGATTTCAATTCTGGATGTTAGCAAAGCCTCAAAGTTATTCTGAGTATTTTCTTGCTTTCTAGTGGTTTAAAGGTATTTTATTGTCAAGGTGTGAAAATATCACCTAGGAGAAAAAGTGAATTCTATTTGGGCCTGTGTGTACTTCTTCATTACTCACCCAATGTAACAATGCAATGAGCTTACAGGAAAAGCAGAAGGAAAAGAGGAAGAAGAAGATTCTTCTAAGAAATAAAAAAGACCAGATGTCTGTCACAAAAAGCTGTTCTGACACCTTTGAAAATACCTTTGCTTCATTTAAATAATATTATATCTCAACAATGCCTGTCACAAATGTTCGAGTTGGTTGCGTCACCTGGTTCATATGTATAGACAACTGCAGTCATAACATTATTAACTGCACTCACCCCTAGAGCATATGGTTTCCCTTTCAGGAATGTCTGGAGTGCATCTGCCAGCTGTGGATTCTGAGGCACAATAGGAGTAGTGGCATATGCTGGAGGAGCAGGATGGATGGTCCACTGACCACCATTCGAGATGATTAGACTGGATGCAGGAGGTTGCACATTCCACATGGGAGATCCTGGATATCCATTTGGTCCTGAAGCCATTGGATTGGCATTCCAGTGAACATTCATGGGTACATTTGGCTGTTGAGGATGAGCCACTGGAGGTTGAACAGAGCCATAGTTGGGTATACCAGCTGCTTTTTCTGGGGCTGACATACTGAAGAGCTACTGCATCAACAAGAAAAATGGAAACTGCTAAGAAAAGAAAAATAATACAATACTTTTATTCTGCACAACATATCATTAGGGCATAACTGGCTGTGGGAGCTTTGTTTCAGCTTGTTAAATCAAAGCTTTAAGAAGTGTGAGATGCTAATCCTTAAAGGATACCTTAGCGCACATATACATTTAAAGTGAGTGTTTACCAAATGAAAAATAAAAAAGTCAGATACTCACCTAAGGAGAGGGAAGGATCGGTCCTAATGAGCCTTCCCTCTCCTCTCCCGGTGCCCGGTCCCGCGCAGGATCCCCCGTGGCAGTATTCGACCAGTTCGGTCAAATACTGCCACTTCCGCATGCCGAAGGGAGCTTTCGGAAGCCTTCGGGAGCACTCGGGCTCCCGAAGACGGGCCGCTCCATACTACGCATGCGCGAGCGCCCTCTATGACGCACTTGCGCGTGGGTAGTATGGAGCGGCCCGTCTTCGGAAGCCCGAGTGCTCCCGAAGACCTCCGAAGTCCCTGTGGCGGCGGACGCGAACGGAGGAGCCAGCACAGCACCGAGGGCACTGGGAGAGGAGAGGGAAGGCTCATTAGGACCGAGCCTTCCCTCTCCTTAGGTGAGTATCCGACTTTTTTATTTTTAAATTCGTACCCATTGGCTTTAAATAGGGGAGAGGCAGACATGTGTAGTAGGCTCTCTTCATGCCCAATGCTCCCCCTCTTGTTCTCCGTTCTCCTCCATTTCTCTGCACCACTCCCACAAACTTACATCCTGGTGGGTAGGGTCGGTGCGGACTGTGCATGCGCTGCCCGGCAACGCGCATATTTGATCACCAAGCGGGAGCGCTCTGCGCATGCACATTATGTAGTAATATAATAGGCATGCGCAGAGCTCTCCCGGCCACAGGTGTGCGATCAATGATGTGCGCCACCGGGCAGCATCTGCGCAGTCCGCACCAACCCTCCGGACCAGGGGGGTCAGTGAGGAGTAACAGAGGTGGACGGAGGAGAACGGGTGGAGCAGTAGGGATGAGAAGAGCCTACTACACATGCCTGTTCCCCTGTTTTTAAATTTATATTTGCGCTAAGGTATTCTTTAAAGGAGATTTTTTTTGTCAATGTTCTTAATTATAGAACTACTGTACATAATTAATGGAATTTTTTTAATTATTGAAAAGCTTTATTGAACAGATCAACAAATACAAAATGCTTAAGGTAGCAAAACAAATAACACATCAAATATAATAGGCAAATGCCAACATAAAAATCCAACACAAATCTACCACTAACACAGACAACAAAAAAGAAAAAAAAACAAAAAACAGTGTCTAGAGAGCATGATCCAGATAACCGGACCGTTCAACCTGGGAAATGGGGCACTAGGTACCTCCAGCTGAGATCCCAGGGATCAGTCCAACTCTCAAGTCCTTACTATGTCATTTTGCTCTCTCTCTACCGCAAATGCTTATTACGTCAGTACAAGAGTCCCGAGTATCAAAAAAAATTTCCATATCATAATACAATTCATGCACACAAATGTCCAGGGAAAACTTAGAACGCCTATAGGCCTTCCAAGTATCCCAGATGAGATCAAATCTTGTCATATTCTCGATGCTGTAATAGTACACTCGATCCATTAACATCATTAGGTCTAGACGCCGAGTAACCAAAGCTAACTCTAGATTGGTGGATTCCCATTTGAAGGCTATTGACCACTGAGCGGCCAGCAACATATATCTATATAGAGGTCTAAATCTACCTGGAACATCATCATTGCAGTGCTGGGCCGAAATTACGCATGAGCGTAATTACGCATCGTAATTCAATGTAAATTTACGCGTAAGCGTTACGCGTAACTTACGGTCTTACGCGTAATTATTTACGCGTAAGACCGTAAGTGGTATCGTAATTACACTGTCTACCGTAATTGCTAGGCATGCGTAATTTTACGAACACTTACGCGTAATTTTACACGTAATTACTAACGTAAAATCTCCCATTTTCTAAGAGTAGCCAATCAGTCAACATCCTAAGCAACCAATAGTATCTTCTCCCGCCCTTCAGTATAAGCGTACGTTTTGACGCATACGAATGATATGTACGCAATAACTGTCACATTGACGGCTATTGCGTACATATCGTCCGCATGCGTCAAAAATACGCATTCATGGGTATTACGGCACTACGCGTAACATCGTAGTGTAAGCGCCTTCATTATGGTATCCTTACGCGTAATTGCGTAAGTTTACGCGTAATTACAGTGATGTACCGTAGATAATTTCCTACGCCGTAACCGTAATTGCGTAATGCGTAATAGCGTAAAATTACGCGTAATGATCCGTAAGCGTAGATTTTTCCATTACGAGCAGCACTGCATCATTGGGTGTGTATAAGAGGGCCTGGGAGGCAGTTAAGGACACAGAGAAACCAAATACCTCCCGTATCAAAGTTTTCCATGAATCCCAAAAATGCTGTGCAATGGGGCAATCCCAAAAAACATGCAGCAAAGAACCTTCCATAGCACAACCTCGAAAACAAGTCGAGGAAACTGAGGGGTCAATTTTATGAATTTTAGTTGGGGTATAGTACCACCGAAACAAGAGCTTAATTGCAGTATCTTTCACCATGTTTGACTTGACTACCCCAGAGACAGCAGTCCAAATAAGAGACCAATCAGTGCGATCTATTACAATAATGGACAATATCAGCGCAACCGTATAAAATGTCAATCAAAATAAATAGGAAAAGCTGCCAAAGTCCAACACTTCAGTATAGCGTCCTTGTCAAATGTAGATGTAAACCTTCAGCGCTAATCATAATATATCCACCATCAGGAACACCAAAAAAACAGATGCGCTTACCAGATCGTTACAGACCTTAATTACAGGGTCTGCAACATAGCATCCTAAGGTCAGCGGCAGGTGTCTTCCCAGCTGGCCTCCTCACCACATACGTGTAACCACAATGATTCAGGCTCTTATATGCAGTGTTTTAGCAGATAGTGCATGAAACAGGGGAGGACTGGGACCTTTTGGCCTGGGGGGAAAACACAAACTAGAGGCCCGTTAGCATGGCAGCCCCAGCCCAAATACCGTCACACACGCACCCCACGTTGTATATGCCAGTAGTCACGTGTAGCGCCAATGTGGAAATACAGAAAGAACACTCTAGGGACAGCGTGACAGGTAAAGAACAGGCACCGGGGGGGGGGGGGGGCACATAATACATTTTGAGGGACAACGGCCGGGGTTTATGTCTTGTCTATCATTCGTGGTTATCGCATGCCGTGATTATCGCACCTGACAACCACATTGGCCCGAGATTTCCCAACATCTCAGGTTGATACATTCAACCAATTTCCACTCAAATTTTTTTATCCGATTCGATAATATCAAAACGGTTGGTCGATCGGCTGTCAAGTCAGCAGATGTATGGCCACCTTAATTGCCCAAAGCTCATTTCCTCCCCCCCACTTATGTCCTCCCCTTCGCCACCAGCTCTACTAACCCTCAAATATGCCCCTCTTCCACCTCGGATATCCGCTCCCCCTTCACCAGACATATCCTTACTGATCTCCCTGCTGGCATCATGATCCCTACCGCGTTAATGCTAATTTCCAAAGTTTCGGTATCCCTCCTTACATGACAGTTTTCACTCCCTCCCCCCTCAACATCCATGCTTTGCTTACCTGCTTTTTATTGGTGGTCAGTGGCAGTGAATCGCTGCCTGCCCACAATCCACTTTACTATAGTATGAAACCCTATAGGCCACATCCATACTCAGTACTGACAGGTGGAAAATCCATTATGATTCGATCATAGTGAAAGAATCTGTCCGTAACAATTGATGCATGTATGGCCAGCTTTAGATTATGGTTTCTAATAACAAGATTGGAGAGAGGAGAGAGAAGGCAAAGCAGGTGGTTTGGGGCACGGCGCTCAGTACCGGTTACCCAAACCAGGAGCCCCATAGCAGCAATAATATGCTGCACTGGGCGCGTAAGGGAAATTAAGTGCTCAGGTGATCGCTGTACCCCAAATTATTATTATTATTGTTATTATTGATTTATAAAGCGCCAACATATTCCGTGGCACTGTACAAAGTAAGAAACAAACATGGGGTACATAATACAGACAATGGTGTACATTAATATACAAGATACATAATTAGTGACAAAATACAAAAAATGATACAGCATACAGAATACAAAATACAGAATTGGTAATGACAGTGATAAAAGTAACATGATGAATAAAATGTACAATGTTTTCCAAAACACAAAAGGGGGAGAGAGCCCTGCCCTTGCGAGCTTACAATCTAAAGGGAATGGGGGGGAACAAGAGGAGGGGTAGTATATGATAAAATATATAAAGACAGTGTGTTTTAGGAAACCTAGTAGGAGTGCAATTTGGTCTCAGGACAAAGGGAAGTGGTCTAAGGTAGCCCAAATTACACCTCCCTCCGATTTGCAACGACTCGGAAAGGGGAATAGTATTTATCACCGCTGGGGGGGTTTAGTGGCAGCATAAAAGCCATTATTCGGCTCTCCCGGGGGCCCAACTCACCTGCAGCGTACAAATACTAAGGGCTCAGACACACTATAAGCGCTTTTCTGAGCACTTTTTAGCCATCAGAACTTTGAGAGCTTTTTAAAAAGGGGTCCCATTGACTTACATTAAAATCATGGTAAAATCGCTCAGAAAAGCACTTATAGTGTGTCTGAGGCCTTATGCAGAGAAGGGGAGAAACGGTGAGAAGAGAAAAACTGAAAGAGAAGAAAGAAGATAGTTAAGTGACAAGACAATATGCTCTGTTATATACAGAAAAGAACTTCTAGTGAAGACAATTAATATAGATATACACAACAACCAGTATCCAATAATTGAATAATAAGTTTATTGAAGACATCTGCACAAAGCAATAAAAACACTAAAAACAATGGCGTGGCGTGGGGGGGCCAATCAATGTAAAGATCATCCAAAAATTATATACTCAATATTATAACACTCAATAAAAAGGTCTACAATGAATATAAATATCTCACTCTGGCAGAGAACTAGAAATCTATAACATTCAATGCATGCATTGAAAAATGTTTGTCAAGACAAAAATACAACATTTGTATAATGATTAAGAAAGACAAACACAAGTTTCTGAGCTTTAACTTGAATGCACATGAAAGAAAGGCCCTACAAGAACTGAGATCTAGAACGGATATCATCATTCGGGAAGCAGATAAAGGAGGGAATGTAGTGGTATGGCCCACTAATATGTATATGGAAGAGGCCAAGAAACAACTTGGCAAGAAGGAATTCTATTGTAGATTATCCCAGGATCCCACCATCAGATTTCAGCAGGAACTTAAAACTCTGCTAGATGATGCTAGAGAAAATAGGGCCATCAGTGAGAAAGAGAAGAAATTTCTCTGGATAGAGAAGCCCACGATCGCCACCTTTTATATGCTCCCGAAGGTGCACAAGAGGGCCGATCGGCCCCTAGGGAGGCCGATTATATCGGGTATTGGCAGTTTGACAGAGAAGTGTGGGCAGTTCATAGACTCATTCCTACAGCCATTTGTGGAAACTCTTGATTCTTACATCAAGGACACAGGTGATTTATTGAATCATGTTAATGGGTTGTCTCTTTCAGAGGACATGTTCCTGGTAACTTGCGATGTGGAGAGCCTTTACACAAATATCAATCATGAGGAAGGCCTTAAGGCAGCGGGCTATTTTCTGGAGATGGGGAGTTTACCATCCAGTAGACGTGACTTCATTTTGAAACTATTGAGGTTCGTACTCACGAGGAATTATTTTGTATTTGATATGCAGTTCTACTTGCAGGTGAGGGGAGTTGCGATGGGGGCACGTTGTGCCCCATCAGTAGCTAACCTCTTTTTGGGCTGGTGGGAGCGTGAGATCGTGTGGGCCCCCCGGCTTGAACGGTACCACCCACACATTGTGGGTTGGTTCCGTTTTATTGATGATCTACTCATAATTTGGCAAGGAACAGAAGAGCTGTGCAAGAATTTTTTAGAACAACTTAATCATAATTCCTTTAACATTCATTTGACGTACAGGATCTCAAACAAGGAGGTTGACTTCCTTGACTTGAAGATCTACGTAGGAGCTTTGGGTGAATTGACCACCACCAACTGTAGGAAACCCACAGCTGTCAACAGTATGTTACAATATGAGTCACATCACACTACTAAGACCAAGAAGAACATACCTTTTGGACAGTTCATTAGATTGAGGAGGAACTGTTCAACCATTGAAGATTTTGAGAAGGAAGCTCTGTTACTTAGCCAGAGATTTCAACAGAGAGGATATCCTCGCAAATGTATAGAGATGGCAAAGAGGAAAGCTAGAGCCACACCACGCGAGGCAATTACTTACCCCCAAAAAACGAGCAAAACAAAATTATATATGGCTTACTACACCATACAACACTAACTGGCAGGATCTCTATGAGATTGTGCGAAAACACTGGGGAATACTTAGGAGTGACCAAGACTTATGTCCTTATTTGACAGAAAAACCCAGCCTAACAGCGAAAAGGGCACCGTCTCTGAGAAATTTGCTCTCGAGAAGTCATTTTCAGAGACCGGGAAGAACTCTGAGCACCAAGGGTAGTTTTCCATGTGGCAGTTGCTCCATATGTCAGTACATGGTACCCACCAAGGAGGTTACTAGTACTATTACCCAAAAAACATATAAAATCTTTGACTTTATCAATTGTAAATCCTCCGCTATAATCTATCTTTTACAGTGTCCGTGCCAAAGACAATACGTGGGTCAGACCAAGAATCAGCTTAAACTACGACTACAGAAACATGTGTCAACAATCAAGTTAGCACAAAGAGACTTTGATAATGGCAAAAAACTCACTCCTGTAGCAGCACATGCTCTACACAGTCATAATGCTTCATTGAAAGGTTGGCGATTCACAGGTATACAACAAATCAAACAAGGTATTAGGGGAGGTGACATAGTCACCAAGCTCCTTAAAAGTGAGCTTAGGTGGATTCATGATTTACGAACTCTGAGTCCGCACGGGCTCAATGAAGAGTTCTCGTTTGGCTGTTTCCTTCCACAATAGAGATTGTTATCTGTGGGGCTTTGTTCCAGATTTTTTTCTCATCTTTCTTCACTATACTTGTTCTCTTTATTTATAGAGGTTTTTTGTCTTCGGGTTTGTATTTAATATAATGGGAGGCAAATTCAATTCTCTAAACAGCACACATTAAGTGTTTTTTGAACAACAATGGGATTGTGCTATTGTTATAATTAATTATTAAACAATAATATATAATTTTTGTATTTTTTGAGATATAGGTCCCCTATTCACACTACCATTGGAGCTGTTTGGAAAATAGGTTTAGATGAAGACTTAATTCTCGAGTACACTTAGCGTAAGTATAGTTAACATATATTCTTTAGTATTGTCTGACATAATTGAGACTCACACAGATGTGTGTTTCCTGTTTGATTTTATTTGCATGTTTTGCACAACTAGTCTGTGTGTAGGTTTGGCCTTGGTGAGTGGCCTATGTCAATTTGTTTATAACACAGGGTGTTAGATGACAGGGGTCTCAGTAAGTATGACCCTGACATCCATATTGGCACCTGGGATTTGTTTTTTTGTTTTTCTATTTGCACTTTTAACACGGAATGTTGTTGCACCAGTTTTTTGTTTGTTTAGCTTCAACCTTTATAGTTTGAAGACATAATGTTGTATTAATTAATTATTTATTTATTGTTGTTCTAGATATAGTCACTTTTATGCACTGGCACTTTATAGTGCACGGTTTTCACTTTCGTCCCCTGGAGTTATCATGGAGCACCCAGGCACTAAGGATCAAGTTTCTGAAGAACTGGTTCGCACATTGCACTTTACTCAAGAAGAGAGAGACATTGTCTTTGTATTGATGTCCCTTTTTTCCTTATGATTAGTGTTTTTTGTTGCAAGTTGGTATTGTCACTTCAAAAATACACACACATTTTTCTTTTGTGTATAGAGACTCCATGAATTTTTCGTGGAGCATATTTCTGCACTATTTCACAATTATTACATATGTTTCACTCATATTATATATTTTTCATAATAATATTTTTCATATATATATATATTTTTCTTAATATCACGGATTAGTTGTCATTCATAATAATATAACAAAATAAACATTTTTCTTAGTATAGTATCTCATATTTAATCAAACTTTCTTAATCATTATACAAATGTTGTATTTTTGTCTTGACAAACATTTTTCTATCAACATTTGAGCTTTTGCTAATTTTCTAGGATTTTATCAATTTTGACCACTAGATGCCAGTATTCTTCTGCTATCTGTTTTCCTGGTAGCTTTTCCTTTAGAGTTCCGAGTTTGTATAGCGAGCAGAATCTTTTGTTCGTTTGAATTGATTATGTATATATGTATATGTATTTGAATTCCCAAGATATGTATTAATTTATTCCATCATGTCAATTATTGTTGTTTATATATATATTTTTTTGCAATTTACTAATAGTTTTCAACCAGTGTCTTGTTTACATATCCGCGCCGTCATTCACTTTCATTATCTATACGTGTTGGGGCGGGCTGCTCTGTTTGAGCAGGCCGCGTCATCGCGTTCATGCGTGGCCACGCATGACGTCATTCAGCCTCGACGCTTGGAGTCTGGCGCACGGCGCGCACTTTCACTTCCTCTATTTAATGGGGCACATCTCTTTGGTGGGTACCTCTTGAAAAAGCGGCATTCCCGCGATACGCGTGGAGGAAAAGAGCACAGGGGGCCACTTCACTCTCATCACCACACGGCAGGTAATAGGACTTTATTTATTTATTTATTTTTTCATTCGTTTTTCAGCATGTCAGTTTTTCTCCAGTTCCTCTTGTGACACAATTGCAACTTTACATTGACGGAGGTTTGCATTTATTTTGATTACCAGGACTGTGGGAATACAGATTATTGGTACAGGCTTATTTATAGCATGTGGATTTTCAGACATGCAGTTGTTTATTATTGGTCCACAATGCATGCATTGAATGTTATAGATTTCTAGTTCTCTGCCAGAGTGAGATATTTATATTCATTGTAGACCTTTTTATTGAGTGTTATAATATTGAGTATATAATTTTTGGATGATCTTTACATTGATTGGCCCCCCCACGCCACGCCATTGTTTTTAGTGTTTTTATTGCTTTGTGCAGATGTCTTCAATAAACTTATTATTCAATTATTAGATACTGGTTGTTGTGTATATCTATATTAATTGTCTTCACTAGAAGTTCTTTTCTGTATATAACTTAGTCTTCGTTCACTTCTGTGAAGCACGTATCATGGTGCCATGAATTAGACCTAAATTTTGAGGTTCAGAAGACAATATGCTCTGTACAGCACTGCGGCAGATGGCGGCACTATATAAATATTAAATAATAATAAAAATAATTTTCCTCACCAGGATTGCACTTCTAGGGCTGGTGCACACCAGAGCGGTTCTGAAGCGTTTTTTAAAACACTTGCAGGGGGAAAACCGCTTGGCTAATGAAAGTGAATGGGATGGTCCACACCAGAGAGGTTCATTTTTTCCACAAACGCAAACTTGGGGGCTACGGCATTCAATGTTAAAGTATAGGAAAGTGGCAAACTGCTCTGGAAAACTCTAGATCAGAGCAGATTTCCAGGCGTTTTTGTTACAGAAGATGTTCAGTAACAGCTTTTACTGTAACCATATTTGTAATCTGCTACACAAAAATGCTCCAAAAAATGCTAGGCATGTTTAGAAAACGTCTCTAAACATGCCTAGAATCGCTCTGAAATCTGCGTCAAAAACCTCTAGCTACTTCCAGACAGGGGGATGGACGTCGAGGGGACACCGTCCATCCCCACGTCTGTAAGTAGGTAATTATGTAGAGATTCTGAATTAATTCTATCAATAGAAGATTTTATTGACTCGGTTGATTAAAATTATGAATAATAGTCCCCTTATTTTGATTTAATTGAGGACATTACAAATTGCAAAGTTCTCGAGGTGACGCGCACGTTCTGTGTGCACCAGCCTCTTTGAGACGTAATTGTTTCTCGCAAATGGATACTTCTGTGGGCCACCGTCAACTGAGCGGAAGTGACGCTGTGTGTAGCGCAGCGCCATGATTCAGGAAGCTCCGCCCTGGATTGTTTGGCGTGGCTTTACCGGAGATTCCCTCCCTACTAAAGGTGAATATGTATATAAAGGCCGATCCAGCCACTTTGTCCTTTAGCCCCTGAGGAAACTATAACAGTGAAACCGGTTGGGTGAGGCGGACGTGTGGCTGGACGGTGTCCTGTGATTTCTATGTGCTGTTTTCTACTTTGGGTCCCTGTAACAAGGACCCAGATGTGAGTGATTTTTAATTTTAATTTTTTTAATGCCTGTTGAACGGATTTTTTATTAAACACCAAATAGATACGCTTAGATGAGTTTATTATTGTCTTTTCATGCACTATCTGCTGAAACACTGCATATAAGAGCCTGAATCATTGTGGTTACACGTATGTGGTGAGGAGGCCAGCTGGGAAGACACCTGCCGCTGACCTTAGGATGCTATGTTGCAGACCCTGTTTAAGGTCTGTAATGATCTGGTAAGCGCATCTTTTTTTTGGTGTTCCTGGTGGTGGATATATTATGATTAGCGCTGAAGGTTTACATCTACATAAATCAGTGCGATCTAGCTGAAATCCCAATTTCTGCTCCCTGGCCCTCATGTATGGCATTTTATCTTCATTTTCATGCCCGAGCAGCAAGGCATACAATGATGAAATCAGACCCTTACGGTGGGAAAATTCGAAATAAAGTGATTCAAACATCGTAGGGTCATACAACGGAAATGAGGGAAAAATTGAAGAGAAGTAATGTTTAATTTGACAAAATCGAAATGCCTCTTCTAGGGGGGCAAGGGGGGCATCTTGACTAAAACGAAGCATATTAATATGTAACTGAGACATCCCTGATCCAAAATTTGTTAGCCATGAAAAGGCCTTTATCCCTCCACCAGGAAAACATCTGCGGGTTCCTAAAAGCAGGAACAAAATGGAGGTTACCAAAAATAGAGATCCTGGAAGAGGGAAAGGTCATGAGTTTATATAGCGTGGCTATAGAGATCCACAACCCGGCTAGTGACGATACAATCCTGTTCTTGCCAGCAAGTGTTACGATGTCTCTTTTCGATACAACTATAACTAAAGAGGATAAATGAAAGGGAAAAATTGAAGTAGACTCGAGTCGATACCAGGCAGGGGGGTTGGAGTCTATACCCCAATCTAAAATTTGACTAAGTTTGGAGGGTAGGCAATAATGCCACAAACTCGGTAGACCAATACTGCCTTGCAGGGGGGTCTGTAGAGAACTTGTGCCCGAATTCTAGCTGGTTTGGCAAATAGCAATGGGGAGAGAGGGCATCCCTGACGGGTGCCCCGTTTAAGATGAACAGGAGCGGAGGAAGCCCCAGGATTGCGTATGATAGTGGACGGAGAGTTATACAAAGCCGAAACAGCGGTAATTATAGGGCCGGACAGGCCAAAGCCTTCTAAAGCAGTAGTCAAATATTGCCAACCCACCAAATCAAATGCCTTACTAATATCTAGACCTAGCATAAAAAATCTAGACTTCTTAAGTTCAGCATCCTGAAGAATATTAGCTGCAAGTCTAACATTATCAGAGCCCTGTCTGCCAGGAATAAACCCTGTGTGAGTAAGAGCCACAAGTAGTGTTGGGCGAACAGTGTTCGCCACTGTTCGGGTTCTGCAGAACATCACCCTGTTCGGGTGATGTTCGAGTTCGGCCGAACACCTGACGGTGCTCGGCCAAACCGTTCGGCCATATGGCCGAACTAAGAGCGCATGGCCGAACGTTCCCCGAACGTTCGGCTAGCGCTGTGATTGGCCGAACGGGTCACGTGGTTCGGACCCGAACGCGCTCTGATTGGCCGAACTGTCACGTGGTTCGGGTAAATAAATACCCGAACCACGTCATATCTCCGCCATTTGTCTGTGGGTTTAGCTTTGGGTAGGCAGGCAGGGTAGTTCGCGCTCCAGCCACGCTAGCCAGGGTCCCCCCCAGTCATTGTGTGTCACTGCTGGGAACAGTAGTACACCGCTCGTTCAGCCACACTATATAGCATTCTGTGTACTGTTCTGTGTCTGCTGGGAACAGTGGTACACCGCTCGTTCAGCCACACTATATAGCATTCTGTGTACTGTTCTGTGTCTGCTGGGAACAGTAGTACACCGCTCGTTCAGCCACACTATATAGCATTCTGTGTACTGTTCTGTGTCTGCTGGGAACAGTAGTACACCGCTCGTTCAGCCACACTATATAGCATTCTGTGTACTGTTCTGTGTCTGCTGGGAACAGTAGTACACCGCTCGTTCAGCCACACTATATAGCATTCTGTGTACTGTTCTGTGTCTGCTGGGAACAGTGGTACACCGCTCGTTCAGCCACACTATATAGCATTCTGTGTACTGTTCTGTGTCTGCTGGGAACAGTAGTACACCGCTCGTTCAGCCACACTATATAGCATTCTGTGTACTGTTCTGTGTCTGCTGGGAACAGTAGTACACCGCTCGTTCAGCCACACTATATAGCATTCTGTGTACTGTTCTGTGTCTGCTGGGAACAGTAGTACACCGCTCGTTCAGCCACACTATATAGCATTCTGTGTACTGTTCTGTGTCTGCTGGGAACAGTGGTACACCGCTCGTTCAGCCACACTATATAGCATTCTGTGTACTGTTCTGTGTCTGCTGGGAACAGTAGTACACCGCTCGTTCAGCCACACTATATAGCATTCTGTGTACTGTTCTGTGTCTGCTGGGAACAGTAGTACACCGCTCGTTCAGCCACACTATATAGCATTCTGTGTACTGTTCTGTGTCTGCTGGGAACAGTAGTACACCGCTCGTTCAGCCACACTATATAGCATTCTGTGTACTGTTCTGTGTCTGCTGGGAACAGTAGTACACCGCTCGTTCAGCCACACTATATAGCATTCTGTGTACTGTTCTGTGTCTGCTGGGAACAGTAGTACACCGCTCGTTCAGCCACACTATATAGCATTCTGTGTACTGTTCTGTGTCTGCTGGGAACAGTGGTACACCGCTCGTTCAGCCACACTATATAGCATTCTGTGTACTGTTCTGTGTCTGCTGGGAACAGTGGTACACCGCTCGTTCAGCCACACTATATAGCATTCTGTGTACTGTTCTGTGTCTGCTGGGAACAGTAGTACACCGCTCGTTCAGCCACACTATATAGCATTCTGTGTACTGTTCTGTGTCTGCTGGGAACAGTAGTACACCGCTCGTTCAGCCACACTATATAGCATTCTGTGTACTGTTCTGTGTCTGCTGGGAATAGTGGTACACCGCTCGTTCAGCCACACTATATAGCATTCTGTGTACTGTTCTGTGTCTGCTGGGAATAGTGGTACACCGCTCGTTCGCCACTGTATAGCATTGTGCTCTGTGTCGCTGCTGGGAATAGTGGTACACCGCTCACCCGTCACTGTATAGCATTGTGCTCTGTGTCGCTGCTGGGAATAGTGGTACACCGCTCACCCGTCACTGTATAGCATTGTGCTCTGTGTCGCTGCTGGGAATAGTGGTACACCGCTCACCCGTCACTGTATAGCATTGTGCTCTGTGTTGCTGCTGGGAATAGTGGTACTGTATAGCATTTCTGTACTGCCACTGTACTGCTGCCAGTCAGCGTGTACTGTAAGGATAAGTGAAATGAGGAAGAAATCCGGTGAAAGAGGGAGGGGCAAGGGAAGAGGTGTTTCCCCTGACGGTTCACGTACAGGCCACAGGGGAGCACCCAAGAAAACCCACTCAATACCGCCCATGTTGTCCAGGACAACAACCCTCACAAATCCAAAAGAACAGGACCAGATAATTACTTGGATGACCTCTCAAGCGTCCAGCAGTGGGTTAAGCAGCACCAGCACATCACGCACGAGGTCCGAGTCCTCAGCCAGTTACAAGGAGCCAGTGGGCACAAAGCTGACACAACCGGCAGCGACACCACGCACACAACTGCCAGATAACCAGTCCGATGAATTACCTCAGGACACAATGGGGTATTCGCAGGAGCTATTCCCAGCCCAACAAACTTCCACCTTTCAAAGGTCAATGGAGGAACAGCCAGAAATGTTGTGCCTGGATTCACAACCGTTAACTGTGGGAAATGCACCGCGCACTGAAATACAAGGCGAGTCCGAAGAGGACTCGGAAACCCAAATCCCAGAGCAATTTGGGCAGGAGGGGTTGCAATTGCAGGAGGTCGGCCGACAAGATCTGGAAGACGACGTTGGAGTGTGCTGCGCAGAGGTTGTTGTGGGGAGCTCTACTCCACGGCGGTGGCCCACAATGACATATGACGAGTTTGAGGAGATGGAAGAGGAGGGTATGGACAATGTGGACAGAGACCCAGATTTTGTTTGTGAACGAGAACATCGCCGTCGTAGCAGCAGCTAGTGTTGGGCGAACAGTGTTCGCCACTGTTCGGGTTCTGCAGAACATCACCCTGTTCGGGTGATGTTCGAGTTCGGCCGAACACCTGACGGTGCTCGGCCAAACCGTTCGGCCATATGGCCGAACTAAGAGCGCATGGCCGAACGTTCCCCGAACGTTCGGCTAGCGCTGTGATTGGCCGAACGGGTCACGTGGTTCGGACCCGAACGCGCTCTGATTGGCCGAACGGTCACGTGGTTCGGGTAAATAAATACCCGAACCACGTCATATCTCCGCCATTTGTCTGTGGGTTTAGCTTTGGGTAGGCAGGCAGGGTAGTTCGCGCTCCAGCCACGCTAGCCAGGGTCCCCCCTGTCATTGTGTCACTGCTGGGAACAGTAGTACACCGCTTGCTCAGCCACACTATATAGCATTCTGTTTACTGCCACTCTGTGTACCTCGCTCAGCCACACTATATAGCATTCTGTTTACTGCCACTCTGTGTCTGCTGGGAATAGTAGTACACCGCTTGCTCAGCCACACTATATAGCATTCTGTTTACTGCCACTCTGTGTACCTCGCTCAGCCACACTATATAGCATTCTGTTTACTGCCACTCTGTGTCTGCTGGGAATAGTGGTACACCGCTCGCTCAGCCACACTATATAGCATTCTGTTCACTGTTCTGTGTCTGCTTGGAATAGTGGTACACCGCTCGCTCAGCCACACTATATAGCATTCTGTTTACTGTTCTGTGTCTGCTGGGAATAGTGGTACACCGCTCGCTCAGCCACACTATATAGCATTCTGTTTACTGTTCTGTGTCTGCTGGGAATAGTGGTACACCGCTCGCTCAGCCACACTATATAGCATTCTGTTCACTGTTCTGTGTCTGCTGGGAATAGTGGTACACCGCTCGCTCAGCCACACTATATAGCATTCTGTTCACTGTTCTGTGTCTGCTGGGAATAGTGGTACACCGCTCGCTCAGCCACACTATATAGCATTCTGTTTACTGTTCTGTGTCTGCTGGGAATAGTGGTACACCGCTCGCTCATCCACACTATATAGCATTCTGTTCACTGTTCTGTGTCTGCTGGGAATAGTGGTACACCGCTCGCTCAGCCACACTATATAGCATTCTGTTCACTGTTCTGTGTCTGCTGGGAATAGTGGTACACCGCTCGCTCAGCCACACTATATAGCATTCTGTTCACTGTTCTGTGTCTGCTGGGAATAATGGTACACCGCTCGCTCAGCCACACTATATAGCATTCTGTTTACTGTTCTGTGTCTGCTGGGAATAGTGGTACACCGCTCGCTCAGCCACACTATATAGCATTCTGTTTACTGTTCTGTGTCTGCTGGGAATAGTGGTACACCGCTCGCTCAGCCACACTATATAGCATTCTGTTTACTGTTCTGTGTCTGCTGGGAACAGTAGTACACCGCTCGCTCAGCCAGAGTATATAGCATTGTGTTTACTGCCACTCTGTGTACACCGCTCAGCCAGACTATATACCATTGTTTACTGACACTCTGTGTACACCGCTCAGCCAGACTATATACCATTGTTTACTGACACTCTGTGTACACCACTCAGCCAGACTATATACCATTGTTTACTGCCACTCTGATTCTGCTGGGAACAGTAGTACACCGCTCGCTCAGCCAGACTATATAGCATTGTGTTTACTGCCACTCTGTGTACACCGCTCAGCCAGACTATATACCATTGTTTACTGACACTCTGTGTACACCGCTCAGCCAGACTATATACCATTGTTTACTGAAACTCTGTGTACACCGCTCAGCCAGACTATATACCATTGTTTACTGCCACTCTGATTCTGCTGGGAACAGTAGTACACCGCTCGCTCAGCCAGACTATATACCATTGTTTACTGACACTATATAGCAGACTATATAGCATTGTGTGTACACCGCTCAGCCAGACTATATACCATTGTTTACTGACACTCTGTGTACACCGCTCAGCCAGACTATATACCATTGTTTACTGCCACTCTGATTCTGCTGGGAACAGTAGTACACCGCTCGCTCAGCCAGACTATATACCATTGTTTACTGACACTCTGTGTACACCGCTCAGCCAGACTATATACCATTGTTTACTGCCACTCTGATTCTGCTGGGAACAGTAGTACACCGCTCGCTCAGCCAGACTATATACCATTGTTTACTGACACTATATAGCAGACTATATAGCATTGTGTGTACACCGCTCAGCCAGACTATATACCATTGTTTACTGACACTCTGTGTACACCGCTCAGCCAGACTATATACCATTGTTTACTGCCACTCTGATTCTGCTGGGAACAGTAGTACACCGCTCGCTCAGCCAGACTATATACCATTGTTTACTGACACTCTGTGTACACCGCTCAGCCAGACTATATACCATTGTTTACTGCCACTCTGATTCTGCTGGGAACAGTAGTACACCGCTCGCTCAGCCAGACTATATAGCATTGTGTTTACTGCCACTCTGTGTACACCGCTCAGCCACACTATATAGCATTGCGTACTCTGCCAGTCAGTGTGTATATTGCTGGGATCAGTAATACTCCACTCACCGTCAACCACTATATGAGCTCAACATGAGTTCCCCAGAGACCTCCGCTGTGAGCAGCACTCCCAACAACAGCAACAGCCAACGCCCCACGCAAGCTATAACATCCACCCCAGCAGCCAGTGGTCAGCAGCAGCCCTCCCCGGAGGAGAACGTTGTGTCCATCAGTCCGTCGCCAGAGCGATTAATGAGGGCTGCCATTGAGGAGATGATGGGGCCTGATGTGGAGGAGGAGGTCTGGCTCAGGCCAGCATCCCAAGTTAATGTTGAGGACGATGAGGGGTCTGTGTCTGGGGATGTTGGGGTGGCAGAGGTGGTGGGTGGGTCAGACTCAGGAGAAGAGTTGTATGATGAGGATGATGATCGGGACCATCTGTATGTGCCTCAGAGTCCGACCCCGGAAAACATGTTGTATCGTGTGTTTAGGTACTAAAATCTGCGTTCCCTCCCAGTAGTGTTGGGCGAACAGTGTTTGCCACTGTTCGGGTTCTGCAGAACATCACCCTGTTCGGGGTGACTATATAGCAGACTATATAGCATTGTGTTTAATGCCACTCTGTGTACACGGCTCAGCCACACTATATAGCATTGTGTTTACTTCCACTCTGTGTCTGCTGGGAACAGTAGTACACCGCTCACCCGCCACTGTATAGCATTGTGCTCTGTGTCACTGCTGACAATAGTGGTACACCGCTCACCCACCACTGTATAGCATTTCTGTACTGCCACTGTACTGCTGCCAGTCAGCGTGTACTTTAAGGATAAGTGAAATGAGGAAGAAATCCGGTGAAAGAGGGATGGGCAAGGGAAGAGGTGTTTCCCCTGACGGTTCACGTACAGGCCACAGGGGAGCACCCAAGAAAACCCACTCAATACTGCCCATGTTGTCCAGGACAACAACCCTCACAGATCCAAAAGAACAGGACCAGATAATTACTTGGATGACCTCTCAAGCGTCCAGCAGTGGGTTAAGCAGCACCAGCAGATCACGCACGAGGTCCGAGTCCTCAGCCAGTTAAAGTCTGGGCTTTCTTTGAAGACTGCACTGAGGATGTTACCATGGCGATTTGCAAGGTGTGCAAGACCCGCCTGAGCAGGGGGAAAAGTATTAACAACCTCTCCACCACCAGCATGAGCCGCCACATTCTATCCAAACATCCCACTCTGTGGGCAAACGCGGCAGGACAGGGTACCACCAGCAACACTGCCTCCCTTGGGTTCACCAGACTCACCACCAGACCCGCCTCAGCAGCAGCAGTAGCCCAGCCATTGCGTGGTTCACAACATTCACAAACATCAGACGATGCTGACACTGTCACTTTCCGGACTAGTGCTCTTGAGGTCTCCCAGTGTTCATCAAACACAACAACCAACAGCCCTTCGGTGTGCAGCGCTACGGTTGAGTTGTCTGTCTCTGAGATGTTTGAGCACAAGAGGAAATTGCCAGCAAATGACCCCCGGGCCGTGGCAGTAACAGCCAGCCAGCATAGCCAAGCTTCTGGCCTGCGAAATGCTGCCATATCGAGTGGTGGAGACAAACAGCTTCAAGGGCATGATGTCAGTGGCCATCCCACGTTACGTGGTTCCCAGCCGCTACCACTTTGCGCGCTCTGCAGTGCCTGAGTTGCATGAGCACGTGGTCAGCTAAATAACCCGAAGCTTGAAGAATGCCGTTGCCTGCAAGGTTCACCTCACCACTGACACCTGGACGAGTGCGTTCGGCCAGGGTCGATACATCTCCCTTACCGCGCACTGGGTGAACCTTGTGGAGCCTGGCAGCGATTCCTCACCTGCTACGGCGCGGGTGTTGCCCACGCCGCAAACAGCTGGATAACAACAGCAGCACCTACTTCTCTGACTCCTTCTCCTCCAACGCATCTCAAAGCTGTACCTCATCCGGAAATGCTAACCCAGCACCAGCAGCAGTAGGATCGTGGAAGCAGTGCAGCACAGCTGTTGGCATGCGTCAGCAAGCGTTGCTGAAGCTGATCTGCCTTGGGGATAAGCAGCACACAGGGGAGGAAATTTGGAGGGGAATAAAGGAACAGACGGATTTGTGGCTGGCACCGCTGGACCTGAAACCGGGCATGAAGCTAGACACCTGGCACGAACTGGCAATGTACGCAATAGAGGTGCTGGCTTGCCCGGCAGCCAGCGTTATGTCGGAACGCTGTTTCAGTGCTGCCGGAGGCATCATCACAGATCGGCGTATCCGCCTCTCCACAGAAAATGCAGACCGTCTGACTCAAATTAAAATGAATCAATCCTGGATTGGAAACGACTACGCAACACTCCTGGACCCCAACCAAGTAACATGACCGATGAACATCTGGGATGGTTTAGCGTTTCCGGTCCCTGTTTATTGAACCTCTCATCTGTATTACATTTATGACTGCATGGCGGCAAAAAGCATTGCTGCTATATCCGCACGCTTTTTGTCCTCATGCAAGGCCTGGGTTGTTGTGTCTCACAAAGCGTGGCCTTCTCCTCCTGCGCCTCCTCCTGTTCCATCACGTGTGCTGCTGCTGCTGCTGCTGGGTTACCGTTGCCGGTCCCTGTTTATGGAACCTCTTATCTTTATTACATTTATGACTACATGGCGGTACAAAGCATGCTATCCGCACGCTTTTTGTCCTCATGCAAGGCCTGGGTTGTTGTGTCTCACAAAGCGTGGCCTTCTCCTCCTGCGCCTCCTCCTGTTCCATCACGTGTGCTGCTGCTGCTGCTGCTGCTGCTGGGTTACCGTTGCCGGTCCCTGTTTATGGAACCTCTTATCTTTATTACATTTATGACTACATGGCGGTACAAAGCATGCTATCCGCACGCTTTTTGTCCTCATGCAAGGCCTGGGTTGTTGTGTCTCACAAAGCGTGGCCTTCTCCTCCTGCGCCTCCTCCTGTTCCATCACGTGTGCTGCTGCTGCTGCTGCTGCTGGGTTAGCGTTGCCGCGTGGTCCCTGTTTATTGAACCTCTTATCTTTATTACATTTATGACTACATGGCGGTACAAAGCATGCTATCCGCACGCTTTTTGTCCTCATGCAAGGCCTGGGTTGTTGTGTCTCACAAAGCGTGGCCTTCTCCTCCTGCGCCTCCTCCTGTTCCATCACGTGTGCTGCTGCTGCTGCTGCTGGGTTACCGTTGCCGGTCCCTGTTTATGGAACCTCTTATCTTTATTACATTTATGACTACATGGCGGTACAAAGCATGCTATCCGCACGCTTTTTGTCCTCATGCAAGGCCTGGGTTGTTGTGTCTCACAAAGCGTGGCCTTCTCCTCCTGCGCCTCCTCCTGTTCCATCACGTGTGCTGCTGCTGCTGCTGCTGCTGGGTTAGCGTTGCCGCGTGGTCCCTGTTTATTGAACCTCTTATCTTTATTACATTTATGACTACATGGCGGTACAAAGCATGCTATCCGCACGCTTTTTGTCCTCATGCAAGGCCTGGGTTGTTGTGTCTCACAAAGCGTGGCCTTCTCCTCCTGCGCCTCCTCCTGTTCCATCACGTGTGCTGCTGCTGGGTTAGCGTTGCCGCGTGGTCCCTGTTTATTGAACCACTTATCTTTATTACATTTATGACTGCATGGTGGTACAAAGCATGCTATCCGCACGCTTCTTGTCCTCATGCAAGGCCTGGGTTGTTGTGTCTCAAAGCGTGGCCTTCTCCTCCTGCGCCACCCTCCTCCTGTTCCATCACGTGTGCTGCTGCTGGGTTAGCATTACCGGTCCCTTTTCCTGGAACCTCTTATATGTATTACATTTATGACTGCATGCCGACAAAAAGCATGTTACCTGTGCAAAGAAAACAGACATTTCCCGCATTTAAAAGACAGTTTTCCCTTTGAAACTTTAAAATCGATTTTCTCAAAAACTATAAGCTCTTTTTGCTAAATTTTTTTTTCCTCTTGTACCCACTCCCAAGGTGCACATACCCTGTAAATTTGGGGTATGTAGCTTGTAAGGAGGCTTTACAAACCACAAAAGTTCGGGTCCCCATTGACTTCCATTATGTTCGGAGTTCGGGTCGAACACCCGAACATCGCGGCCATGTTCGGCCTGTTCGGCCCGAACCCGAACATCTAGATGTTCGCCCAACACTAGCAGCAGCACAGATGAGTCTGTTGAAGAACACACTGCTGCACGAGTTCGCCTTGTGCCACAAGGTAGGCGGCGCGCAATTTCAGGCACCACAAGCGTGGAAGTTCAAGTGAGAGGCAAAAGAGGAGCAAACAGAAATCGCCAGCAAGGAGGCAGGTGCTCCAAAGTCTGGGCTTTCTTTGAAGACTGCACTGAGGATGTTACCATGGCGATTTGCAAGGTGTGCAAGACCCGCCTGAGCAGGGGGAAAAATATTAACAACCTCTCCACCACCAGCATGAGCCGTCACATGCTATCCAAACATCCCACTCTTTGGGCAAACGCGTCAGGACAGGGTACCAGAAACAACACTGCCTCCCTTGGGTTCACCAGACTCACCACCAGACCCGCCTCAGCAGCAGCAGTAGCCCAGCCATTGCGTGGTTCACAACATTCACAAACATCAGACGACGCTGACACTGTCACTTTCCGGAGTAGTGCTCTTGAGGTCTCCCAGTGTTCATCAAACACAACAACCAACAGCCCTTCCGTGTGCAGCGCTACGGTTCAGTTGTCTGTGTCGGAGATGTTTGAGCGCAAGAGGAAATTGCCAGCAAATGACCCCCGGGCCGTGGCAGTAACAGCCAGCATAGCCAAGCTTCTGGCCTGCGAAATGCTGCCATATCGATTGGTGGAGACAAACAGCTTCAAGGGCATGATGTCAGTGGCCATCCCACGTTACGTGGTTCCCAGCCGCTACCACTTTGCACGCTCTGCAGTGCCTGAGTTGCATGAGCACGTGGTCAGCAAAATAACCCGAAGCTTGAAGAATGCCGTTGCCTGCAAGGTTCACCTCACCACTGACACCTGGACGAGTGCGTTCGGCCAGGGTCGATACATCTCCCTTACCGCGCACTGGGTGAACCTTGTGGAGCCTGGCAGCGATTCCTCACCTGCTACGGCACGGGTGTTGCCCACGCCACAAACAGCTGCACCGCCGTCCCTCCCACTGGATAACAGCAGCACCTACCTCTCTGACTCCTTCTCCTCCAACGCATCTCAAAGCTGTACCTCATCCGGAAACGCTAACCCAGCAGCAGTAGGATCGTGGAAGCAGTGCAGCACAGCTGTTGGCATGCGTCAGCAAGCGTTGCTGAAGCTAATCTGCCTTGGGGATAAGCAGCACACAGGGGAGGAAATTTGGAGGGGAATAAAGGAACAGACGGATTTGTGGCTGGCACCGCTGGACCTGAAACCGGGCATGGTTGTGTGTGATAATGGGAGTAATCTCATTCGCGCTTTAAGGTTGGCTAAGCTGACACACATCCCTTGCCTGGCGCACGTGATGAACCTAGTAGTTCAGCGGTTCCTGAGGACATACCCAGGCGTGCCCGATCTGCTGTTGAAGGTGCGTCGAGTGTCCAAACATTGTAGAAATTCCAGTACTGCTTCGGGGGCACTCGCCAAGATGCAGGAGCGCTTCAATCTCCCCCACCATCGCTTGCTGTGTGATGTCCCTACGCGCTGGAATTCTACGCTGCACATGCTAGCCCGCTTTTGCGAGCAGAAGAGTGCAGTGGTCCAGTACATGACGGCGCAGTACCGAGGCGCATCCGGCCAGCTGCCAAGCTTCTGTGGATCCGATTGGGCCAACATGTTGGACCTCTGCCAAGTCCTCCAAAATTTTGAGCAATCCACGTTGCTTGTGAGCAGTGACAACTCTTCAGTCAGCATTACCATACCACTGCTGTGTTTACTGAAGAGGTCGATGTTAAAAATCAAGGAAACAGCTGTCATGATGCAACTGGGGGAATCTGAAGGAGAAAACGATCAGCGTGATGGTACCAACATCAGGCCATCCGCCTCAGGGAACGCTGGCCCCAGCAGCTATGACGAAGAAGAGGAGGAGGAACAGCTGGAGTTGGAGCAGGAATTTCATGCCACCACTGACGAGGGCCAGAGCGGTGCACGTTGGACTTCCACAATTCAACGCGAATGGTCAGCAGAAGCAGACCAGGAGGAAGGTGACGACTATGATGCATCACAACAACTATCACAACGCTCACAAGAGGATGATGAGGATTCTGGTAGGACTCTGGCACACATGGCTCAATTCATGCTAGACTGCATTGAACGTGACCCACGCATTGTGCGCATTCTGGACAACACCAATTACTGGGTTTATACCCTTCTGGATCCACGGTACAAACACAATGTTCCAAAACTGCTTGAAGAAAGAGTCAGACAGGTCAAAATGGAAGAATACCAGCAGGCCCTTGTGGAGACTTTAGAGAGGAGATTGACATCCTCCCCCTCCTCTAGCCAGTTGTACGCAGACAGACTGACTTCCGCAAACCCAGGACGACCAGGAGGGCAGCAAACAACGCAAGCCGCAGCTAGTACCCAAAAGGGAATGGTATCGGCAGTGTCCTTGGAGTGGGAAAATTTTCTGACACCCATGCAGCCGCAGCCCACTGAACAGCAAGCGTGCAGATCCACCTCCAACACCGATCGCCTGGAGAAGATGGTCAAGGACTACATGTCAGATGGCGTAGCTGTGTCGAACCATCCATCTGCACCCTTCAACTATTGGGTATCGAAGCTAGACACCTGGCACGAACTGGCAATGTACGCAATAGAGGTGCTGGCTTGCCCGGCAGCCAGCGTTATGTCGGAACGCTGTTTCAGTGCTGCCGGAGGCATCGTCACAGATCGGCGTATCCGCCTCTCTACAGAAAATGCAGACCGTCTGACTCAAATTAAAATGAATCAATCCTGGATTGGAAATGACTACGCAACACTCCAGGACCCCAACCAAGTAACATGACCAATGAACATCTGGGATGGTGTTGCGTTTCCGGTCCCTGTTTATTGAACCTCTCATCTGTATTACATTTATGACTGCATGGCGGCAAAAAGCATTGCTGCTATATCCGCACGCTTTTTGTCCACATGCAAGGCCTGGGTTGTTGTGTCTCACAAAGCGTGGCCTTCTCCTCCTGCGCCTGCTCCTGTTCCATCACGTCTGCTGCTGCTGGGTTAGCGTTGCCGCGTGGTCCCTGTTTATTGAACCACTTATCTTTATTACATTTATGACTGCATGGCGGTACAAAGCATGCTATCCGCACGCTTCTTGCCCTCATGCAAGGCCTGGGTTGTTGTGTCTCACAAAGCGTGGCCTTCTCCTCCTGCGCCTGCTCCTGTTCCATCACGTCTGCTGCTGCTGGGTTAGCGTTGCCGCGTGGTCCCTGTTTATTGAACCACTTATCTTTATTACATTTATGACTGCATGGCGGTACAAAGCATGCTATCCGCACGCTTCTTGCCCTCATGCAAGGCCTGGGTTGTTGTGTCTCACAAAGCGTGGCCTTCTCCTCCTGCGCCTCCTCCTGTTCCATCACGTCTGCTGCTGCTGGGTTAGCGTTGCCGCGTGGTCCCTGTTTATTGAACCACTTATCTTTATTACATTTATGACTGCATGGCGGTACAAAGCATGCTATCCGCACGCTTCTTGCCCTCATGCAAGGCCTGGGTTGTTGTGTCTCACAAAGCGTGGCCTTCTCCTCCTGCGCCTGCTCCTGTTCCATCACGTCTGCTGCTGCTGGGTTAGCGTTGCCGCGTGGTCCCTGTTTATTGAACCACTTATCTTTATTACATTTATGACTGCATGGCGGTACAAAGCATGCTATCCGCACGCTTCTTGCCCTCATGCAAGGCCTGGGTTGTTGTGTCTCACAAAGCGTGGCCTTCTCCTCCTGCGCCTGCTCCTGTTCCATCACGTCTGCTGCTGCTGGGTTAGCGTTGCCGCGTGGTCCCTGTTTATTGAACCACTTATCTTTATTACATTTATGACTGCATGGCGGTACAAAGCATGCTATCCGCACGCTTCTTGCCCTCATGCAAGGCCTGGGTTGTTGTGTCTCACAAAGCGTGGCCTTCTCCTCCTGCGCCTCCTCCTGTTCCATCACGTCTGCTGCTGCTGGGTTAGCGTTGCCGCGTGGTCCCTGTTTATTGAACCACTTATCTTTATTACATTTATGACTGCATGGCGGTACAAAGCATGCTATCCGCACGCTTCTTGCCCTCATGCAAGGCCTGGGTTGTTGTGTCTCACAAAGCGTGGCCTTCTCCTCCTGCGCCTGCTCCTGTTCCATCACGTCTGCTGCTGCTGGGTTAGCGTTGCCGCGTGGTCCCTGTTTATTGAACCACTTATCTTTATTACATTTATGACTGCATGGCGGTACAAAGCCTGCTATCCGCACGCTTCTTGCCCTCATGCAAGGCCGGGGTTGTTGTGTCTCACAAAGCGTGGCCTTCTTCTCCTCCTGCGCCACCCTCCTCCTGTTCCATCACGTGTGCTGCTGCTGGGTTAGCGTTACCGGTCCCTTTTCCTGGAACCTCTTATATGTATTACATTTATGACTGCATGCCGACAAAAAACATGTTACCTGTGCAAAGAAAACAGACATTTCCCGCATTTAAAAGACAGTTTTCCCTTTGAAACTTTAAAATCGATTTTCTCAAAAACTATAAGCTCTTTTTGCTAATTTTTTTTTCCTCTTGTACCCACTCCCAAGGTGCACATACCCTGTAAATTTGGGGTATGTAGCATGTAAGGAGGCTTTACAAACCACAAAAGTTCGGGTCCCCATTGACTTCCATTATGTTCGGAGTTCGGGTCGAACACCCGAACATCGCGGCCATGTTCGGCCTGTTCGGCCCGAACCCGAACATCTAGATGTTCGCCCAACACTAGCCACAAGGTCACCCACCATAGAATCCAATCTAAGAGCTAGGATTTTAGCAAAGAGTTTAATGTCATTGTTAAGGATGGAAATAGGTCTAAAACCTGCTGGAGAGGAGTGGTCTGCATCTGGTTTAGGAATCAGGGTCATATTAGCCAAAAGCATTTCAGAAGGGAGTTTTTCGCCCTTGAGTATAGCATTAAACATAGAGGTTAAAGGAAGCGAAAGTACATTTGCAAACTTTTTATAATACAAGGGAGAGAACCTATCTGGACCCGATGCGGTAGAAGATTTAAGGGACTTGATTGAAGCAAGGACTTCCGTGTTTGTAAATAATTAATGGAATTTGCCTTAAAAGTAGGTGTAAGGAACAATTACTTAAAGGACTTACGAGGCGAAAAAGTCCTAAAAAGTTAAATACCTGCATGTAATAGCAATGCACGGAGGGCGCCGTCCGCGCCCTCCATGCCGTTCCGCCGGGTCCCCGCAAGTTAATGTGCCCCCCCCGGCCGGTCCCGACCTCCCCGCAGGGTCGGGCTCTTCTTCCTACACAAAGATGGCTGCCGGAACTGGCCGCCGCTGCGCAGTCCGCATATGCGCGAGTGCGGCTGCGCAGCTCTAGGGCCTCCCCCCGATCCACGCAACAGTAGCATGGATCGGGGGGGAGGCCCTAGAGCTGCGCAGCCGCACTCGCGCATATGCGGACTGCGCAGCGGCGGCCAGCTCGGGTGGCCATCTTTGTGGAGGAAGAAGAGCCCGACCCGGGCAGGGGGTCGGGACCGGCCGGGGGGGCACATTGAGCTGCGGGGACCGGGCGGAATGGCACGGAGGGCGCGGACGGTGCCCTCCGTGCATTGCTATTACATGCAGGTATTTAACTTTTTAGGACTTTTTCGCCTCGTAAGTCCTCTAAGGCTGGTACAGACTTCCAATTTTGACAGGGAAATAATTTGATTTGATTGGCCATCCAATTTTACAACCTCCATGCTGTGCAAGGGCCAACAGATTTTGAATACTATAAATAGATTGTGCAGGTAAGCACTCATACTACTGTACTTGAAAGTGGTAAGATTGACAAGTGAGTGGCCAATCAAATTTTGCAGTGTTTACTAGGCTTTAGAATTGGAATAAAAAAATGCATTATTTCACAGTTTTCAGCCATTATAGTTTTAAATTAAAACTTGCAACTGTAGCTAAAACCCACACATTTTATTTGCCCATTTGCCCCAGTTATTATAATGTTTAAATTGTGTCTCTAGTACAATGTATGGTGACACTTTATTTGGAAATAAAGTTTTTTTTTTCCATCTTGTGACTTTTTCTTTCTTATTGTACTCTATCAATAATTACCCCCCCCCCCCCTTTGTTTTCAAAAATAGCTTTAATATACCCTTATGGCATACATATACAACAAGTTAAGACCATAATGTAACAATTTGTGTATTCCCTTTTAAATTCTGTCAGTTTTTTTGTTTTACAAGTTATTTATTTTGGGAACTATGGGGGCAGGCTAGGGAACAAAGGGTTAATGGCTTTTTATTCTTTTTTTTTTTTTTTTTAAGGCTGTAATATTAAATGTGGCTACTAGATGTCACCTGCTAAAGCAATCTTAGCAAAACAGCAGAAAGCGAAAGTCATTTTTTTTGTATTTGTTCTCATCGAATAATCAGAATAATTACAGCACTGATCATTCATGATTTTGTTGAAGTGGCACTACAGATTGGCTTTGAGAATGTTTGTTTCCATTAAGGGTTAGACTGGGACACTAAGGGCCCACCAGGAAAGTTTCATCCTGCCCCCCCCCCCCCACACACACACACACGCTGCACGGGATGGTCCCCTTCCCCCCACCATTATGAGCTCACTCACGCATGTACTACAGAAATTTTCCACTATATAAATACATCAGTTGTTAGGAGTAATTAGATTATGGTAGGGAATAGATTGTGAGCACTTCTGAGGACAGTCCATAACAGGGAGACGGACACATGCGGCGCGCAGCATACACAAAATAAGTAGCGGTGCTATTGACAGAGAGTGAGTTTGACTAGATAAATTTTAGATAAAATAATCAAGTAGTTACATGCCCCATGATAATTCATGAAGTAGTCAAATGCCGCTTAATAAAAATATTAAGTAGTCACTTCCAGATAAAATAATTAAGTAGCCAGTTGCCATACAATGAACAAAATAAATAGCCAGGTGCATCAAAAAAATAATAATAATTCAGTAGCCAAATGGGCCCTGTATACATAAATTAAGTAGCATGCCATCAGATAATTCATCAAGCAGTCTCATGCCATCAGATAATTCATCAAGCAGTCTCATGCCATCAGATAATTCATCAAGTCGTCGCATGCCATCAGATAATTCAGCAAGTAATAACATGCCATCAGATAATTCATCAAGCAGTCTCAATAATTTATCAAGTTGTCGCATGCCATCAAATAATTCAGCAAGTAATCTCATGCCATCAGATAATTCATCAAGCAGTCTCATGCCATCAGATAATTCATCAAGTAGTCACATGCTGCCCAATAAAAATAAAGTTGTAACAGTCAACCAGATAAAATAATTAAGTAGCCAGGTGCCTCACAATAAACAAATTACATAGACAGATGCCTCAAGATAAAACAATTTAGTAGCCAAGTCCACCCTGGATACATAAATTAAACAGCCATGTTCACCAAATAAAATAATTAGATAGCTATGTGCCTATAGATATCAGTATTAGGTAGAAAAATGTGCCCCTAGATATTAGGTAGCCATAGCGGACCCCCAATTTCTGACTGGGTGCAGGGTGCTTGCTGGGTGCTGGTTAGGGCAGTGTGCAGGATGGGATGGGTGCAGGGACAGGGCGCAGGTTAGGGCAGTGTGCAGGATGGGTGCAGGCACAGGGTGCTGGTTAGGACAGTGTGCAGGCTGGGGCAGGGTGCAGGGACACAGTGCTGGTTAGAGCAGTTCAGGCTGGGGCAGGGCGCAGGGACAGGGTGCTGGTGGTTAGGGCAAGTTCAGGCTAGTGGCTTGGGCAGGGTGCTGGTAAGGGCAGTTCAGGCTGGGGCAGGGTGCAGGGACAGTGTCTGGTGTTTAGGGCAGTTCAGGCTAGTGGCTGGGGCAGGGTGCTGGTTAGGGCAGTTGTGGCTGGGGCAGGGACAGGATGCAGGTTAGTGCAGTTGTGGCTGTGGCAGGGTGCAGGCACAGGGTGCTGGGGCAGGATGCAGGGACAGGGTGCTGGGGCAGGGTGCTGGTTAGAGAAGTTGTGGCTGGGGCAGGGTGTAGGGACAGGGTGCAGGGACAGGGTGCTGGGGCAGGGTGCAGGTAAAGGCTGATAGGGCAGGTTCAGGGTGCAGGGACAGGGTGCTGGGGTAGGATGCTGGGGCAGGGTGCTGGGGCAGGGACATGGTGCTGGTGCAGGGTGCAGGGACAAGGTGCTGGGCAGGGTGCAGTGCAGGGACAGGGTGCTGGGGTAGGGTGCTGGGGCAGGGTGCAGTGCAGGGACAGGGTGCTGGGGCAGGGTGCAGAGACAGGGTGCTGGGGCAGGGTGCAGAGACAGGGTGCTGGGGCTGGGTGCAGGGGCAGGGTGCTGGGGCAGGGTGCAGCAGCAGGGTCAGGGTGCAGGGACAAGGTGCTGGCGCAGGGTGCTGGGGCAGGGTGCTGGTGCAGGGTGCAGGGACAGGGTGCTGGGGAAGGGTTCACCAGCAAGGTCAGGGTGTAGTGCAGGGACAGGGTGCTGGGGCAGGGTGCAGTGCAGGGACCGGGTGTTGGGGCAGGGTGCAGGGAGATGGTGCTGGGTCAGGGACAGGGACAGGGTGCTGGGCAGGGTGCAGTGCAAGGACAGGGTACTGGGGCAGGGTGCAGGGACAGGGTTCTGGGGCAGGGTGCAGTGCAGGGACAGGGTGCTGGGGCAGGGTGCAGGGACAGGGTGCAGTGCATGTACAGAGTGCTGGGGCAGGGTACAGCAGCAGGGTCAGGGTGCTGGAGCAGGGTGCTGGGGAATTGTGCAGGGCCATTGTGCGGGGGATCGGTGCAGTGCAGGGGCATGGTGCAGTGTGCAGGGTGCAGTTACAGACCTCAGATCTCACGGTGACCGGTCCTTGACGCCAGGCCCGAATCCCTTCTTATAGTGACAGACTTCAGATCGTGGCGACAGCAGAGTCACAGGCCGCACACGCTATCCGCGCTCAATGTACTCCAAATGCGGAAGTGACATCAGAGGTGAATATGTTCAATGCGGATAGCGTGTGAGGCCTGTCACTTTGCTGTTGCTGCAATCTGAGGTCTGTCATTATAAGAAGGGATTCGGGCCAGGGCAGGCTGCATGAAAGGGGGGCCCCCAGGTGAGGGAGGGGAAGGAGACTCCCCCTCCCCACTTCTCCTCCTTCCTGCGCTGTGCCTGTGACCCCTCCTACAGTGCTTGGGGCCCCCAGGGCCCTTTAATTAAAGGGCCTACCGGGCAAAATCCCGAGCTCCCGCCGACTCAGTACGAGCCTGTTTTCATTTACCAAACTTAGCTGCATCCTCGGGTCATGTGTATGTGGGTCTCCTCCCTCACTTGCTTGTGCTGCACTGCCCAGCATTCTCAGACTTCTGTGCAGCACTAGCTTACACTGAAGATACATGCATGCTGCTAGTGACATTGTGTATACTTCAAATACAGGAAGTGAGCAATGATGTCACTTCCTGTATATGCACCATCACTGGGCAGCGTGCATGTCTCTTCAGTGTAAGATACTGCCGCTCTGAGGTCTGAGAATGCCGGGAAATGCAGCGGAGGAGGAGGGTCCAAGGCCCGAACTTAGTGGTGAAGCACTGACTAAAGGAAGAGATATCTAGGCAGCTGGGCGGTGGTGGGCAAATGGGCGGCTGATATGGAGGGAGGGAGGGGAGAGAGTGAGAGAGAGAAAGAGGGCTTTGGGAGGCCAGTGAGCCGTCTGCTTCGGCGCCGCCCTTCTATTTTCCACTGCCTGAGGCACGCCCTTCACCCAGCGTCATGACAGATCCACCCCTGATTATTTCAGAACATCTATAAACAAACGTGCCACGCTCAGCAAGTGAAACATTTTATTTTTAAAATGCAAAGTCATGTTAAACAAATGCCATTTTCTTAATACTATTTGAAGGCTTCAATTTCAAATGAAGGCTGAAAATAATGTATCAGTAATAATAAAAATAATAATACATATGCTTAGTTCTACACTGATAATATGGATACATTATGTATAGAAATGTATTTAAAAAATTAAGTTCAACTGTGGGTCATTTAAAAAATTAAATTTCACTGTTGAACATTTTGTAAGAAGATAATTAGCAAAGCATTTTAAATGATCTAATTTGCTTTCAACCATTCCAGGCATCCAAATCATGAGTATGTACTGAAATAAACAATGCATTAACAATAAATAAATCAAACATTGCTCTTATAATTTGTCATTTAAAATAAAATAAAAAAGAAGTAAGAAAGAATTATCCCCTTAGGCCCCGTTTACACTTAATCAGTTGCTCTCAGTTATAACTAAAAGGACAACTGATTTTCAAAGTAATGCCCATGTTTTCCTATGGCTCAGTTCCCACTATACCCGTTTTAACTGAAAGCTTTTTCACAATGCACTGCCATGGAGGAAAAGAACAAAAACACACACCAATGCATACTCTTGCATACCAACGCATTAAGTGTAAAAGGACCCCACGGATCCTGTTACACTAAGTCAGTTGCTCTCAGTTATAACTGAAAGAGCAACTGATTTTCAAAGTAATGTCCATGTTTTCCTATTGCTCAGTTCACACTATATGCATTTTAACTGAAAGCTTTTCACAATGCACTACTACTATGGAAAGTTAAAATGCATCAGTTTTTCAGCGATTAGTGTAAAAGAAACCTTATACTTCTGAAGAGGAGCAGACCCTTGCTGTTCACATGTGAGTCTACTTGCACATGTGCAAAGGCATCCGGTTCCCATCTTCAGAAGCATTTAGGATACCAGTACTTCCAAAGCCTGCCGAGGGGTACAGAAGAAGCATAAATTCAATAGATATTTGTAGAGAAAGAAAATCCAGGCACCAGCTAGGTTGCAAATGTTAACTAGAGATGGCCCGAGCGGTTCGCTGGCGAACGGTTCCCGGCGAACTTCCGGGGGTTTCCGGGGAGAACCGCAAACTTTACCGGAAGTTTGATTCGCCCCCATAGGGCACCATTAGGGTCAACTTTGACCCTCTACATCACAGTCAGCAGGCACATTGTAGCCAATCAGACTACACTCCCGCCTGGAGCCACTCCCTGCCTTATAAAAGGCAGGTAGCGCAGACTCACTCACTCGTGTGCCTGCAGTAATTAGAGAAGGGACAGCTGCAGGAGACTCTCTCATAGGGAAAGATTAGTTAGGCTCTTGTAGGCTTCTTAGCTTGCTCCTTGCTGATTCTTATTGCTAAAAAAGCACCCCACAACAGCTCTTTTGAGAGCTAATCTTGTTCTTGTGATCTATTTTTTTTTTGTGTGTGTGTGTGTGTGTTAGAGTTGGGCCGAACCTCCGATTTTAGGTTCGCGAACCGGGTTCGCGAACTTTCGCGGAAGGTTCGGTTCGCGTTAAAGTTCACGAACCGCAATAGACTTCAATGGGGATGCGAACTTTGAAAAAAAAAATTATGCTGGCCACAAAAGTGATGGAAAAGATGTTTCAAGGGGTCTAACACCTGGAGGGGGGCATGGCGGAGTGGGATACACGCCAAAAGTCCCCGGGAAAAATCTGGATTTGACGCAAAGCAGCGTTTTAAGGGCAGAAATCATATTGAATGCTAAATGACAGGCCTAAAGTGCTTTAAAACATCTTGCATGTGTATACATCAATCAGGGAGTGTAATTAAGGTACTGCTTCACACTGACACACCAAACTGTTCACTGAACAGAACAGGTATACAGTGGCGGGTTCACTGAACAGAACAGGTAAGAAGTGGCGGGTTCACTGAACAGAACAGGTATACTGTGGCGGGTTCACTGAACAGAACAGGTATACAGTGGCGGGTTCACTGAACAGAACAGGTATGCAGTGGCGGGTTCACTGAACAGAACAGGTATACTGTGGCGGGTTCACTGAACAGAACAGGTATGCAGTGGTGGGTTCACTGAACAGAACAGGTATACAGTGGCGGGTTCACTGATCAGAACAGGTATGCAGTGGCGAGTTCACTGAACAGAACAGGTATGCAGTGGCGGGTTCACTGAACAGAACAGGTATGCAGTGGCGGGTTCACTGAACAGTACAGGTATGCAGTGGCAGGTTCACTGAACAGGTATGCAGTGGTGGGTTCACAGTACAGGTATGCAGTGGTGGGTTCACAGAACAGGTATGCAGTGGTGGGTTCACTGAACAGGTATGCAGTGGTGGGTTCACAGTACAGGTATGCAGTGGCGGGTTCACTGAACAGTACAGGTATGCAGTGGCAGGTTCACTGAACAGGTATGCAGTGGTGGGTTCACTGAACAGGTATGCAGTGGCAGGTTCACTGAACAGGTATGCAGTGGCAGGTTCACTGAACAGGTATGCAGTGGTGGGTTCACAGTACAGGTATGCAGTGGTGGGTTCACAGAACAGGTATGCAGTGGTGGGTTCACTGAACAGGTATGCAGTGGTGGGTTCACAGTACAGGTATGCAGTGGCGGGTTCACTGAACAGTACAGGTATGCAGTGGCAGGTTTACTGAACAGGTATGCAGTGGTGGGTTCACAGTACAGGTATGCAGTGGTGGGTTCACAGAACAGGTATGCAGTGGTGGGTTCACAGAACAGGTATGCAGTGGTGGGTTCACAGAACAGGTATGCAGTGGTGGGTTCACAGAACAGGTATACAGTGGCGGGTTCACTGAACAGAACAGGTATGCAGTGGTGGGTTCACAGAACAGGTATGCAGTGGTGGGTTCACAGTACAGGTATGCAGTGGTGGGTTCACAGAACAGGTATGCAGCCAGGGACAAGCTAAGCCTAACTAATCTTTCCCTTTGAGAGAGTGTGCAGCAGCTCGCCCTACTCTCACTAATGCAGGCACACGAGTGACCGTAATGGTCGCCGCTGCCTGCCTTTTAGTAGGGGGGGAGTGGCTCCAGGGGCTAGTGTAGCCTAATTGGCTACACTGGGCCTGCTGACTGTGATGTAGAGGGTCAAAGTTGACCCTCATGGTGCATTATGGGGCGAACCGAACTTCCGCAAAAGTTCGCCTGCGGGACGCGAACGCGAACCACGGAAGTTCGCATGGAACCGTTCGCAGGCGAACCGTTCGGCCCAACTCTAGTGTGTGTCCCACTGACACTTGTGTTGCATAGACTACCTTAATAATTCATACTGTGTGTGCCACTGCCATGCCCAGCACATTCAGTGACTACCTGTGTGTGTGACAGGTGCACATTGTAATACCCATTACTGCATATATCTACCTACCTGTTGTTCACAGTGCACCCACCTACCTACGTGAGTGCACGCAGAGTCACTGGGCCTGTCCGCTACCTGTCTGTGTGTGACAGGTGCCCATTGTAATACCCATCACTTCATACACCTGTTGTGTTGAGTGCATCCAGCTCATCACTGCATATACCTACCTGTTGTGTTGAGTGCATCCACCTCATCACTACATATACCTACCTGTTGTGTTGAGTGCACCCACCTCATCACTGCATATAGCTACCTGTTGTGTTGAGTGCACCCACCTCATCACTGCATATACCTACCTGTTGTGTTGAGTGCATCCACCTCATCACTGCATATACCTACCCATTGTGTTGAATGCACCCACCTCATCACTGCATATACCTACCTGTTGTGTTGAGTGCATCCACCTCATCACTGCATATACCTACCTGTTGCGTTGAGTGCATCCACCTCAACACTGCATATACCTACCTTTTGTGTTGAGTGCATCCACCTGATCACTGCATATACCTACCTGTTAAGTCGAGTGCACTCACCTCATCACTGCATATACCTACCTGTTGTGTTGAGTGTATCCACCTCATCACTGCATATACCTACCCATTGTGTTCAGTGCACCCACCTCATCACTGCATATCCCTACCTGTTGTGTTCAGTGCATCCACCTCATCACTGCATATACATACCTGTTGTGTTGAGTGCACCCACCTCATCACTGCATATACCTACTTGTTGTGTTCAGTGCACCCACCTCATCACTGCATATCAGTGGTGCTCAGCAGAGCTCGAATATTCGAGTAGCTCGGATTTTCGAGCTCTTTTTCAGCTATTCGAGCTCGGTATTCGAGCTCCGAATAGCTGGAGCTATTCGAATGGGCTATTCGAGTGAACTCAAATAGCCCATTCACTATTCGAGCTATTCGAGCTAACAGCGCTATTCGAGCTTGAATACCGAGCTCGAATAGCGTCATAGCCCAGATTGATGTCCTTAGAGCCAATCAGAGGGCTCCCAGGCCCTCTGACGGCAGCCAATCACAGAGGGGGACCCTGGCCAGCCCCTACCCTATAAATAGCGGCCGCCATGTTAGGTGTTTCCGTCCTTGCCTGACTTTGTACAGAGAGAGATCTGCTCCTTTGTGCGTTGGCTTAGCAAGAGCTTTATTGTGGTCAATCACCTAGCGTTTTTGCTCACATACACCTCCTATATACACCTATATTGTTGTTAGTTAGATAGACATTGTATTTTAGTTAGTAGCTTTTGTGTTACATAGAGACAGCTGCTGCAGGCTTACAGCTTTAGGCCTCAGGGCCTGCCTGTGTGGGCAGCTGTTCTCTCCTGTCCTCTGTTAGTTTATTTCTCATCTATACCAGTATTTCTGCTGTCCTTTAGTACTGAGTGATTGTATTTTGTATTGTAGTTATATACTGTAACTGTACTAGGACACTCACTGTCACTGTTTGTTCATAGCTCCTGCGTGTGCGTGCACTCACTGTCTGTAGTGTACACACACTCTATTTCCTTGTGATTACTACTGATTATTGTAACTGCTAGTTGTACTTCCTGACTGTTACTACTTACTTACTGTAGTAGGGACACTCACTCAGTCACTGTTCATAGGCTAGCTCCTGCGCGTGTTTGCGCGTGCATGCACTCACTGTCTGTAGTGTACACACACTCTATTTCCTTGTGATTACTACTGATTATTGTAACTGCTAGTTGTACTTCCTGACTGTTACTACTTACTTACTGTAGTACGGACACTCGCTCAGTCACTGTTCATAGGCTAGCTCCTGCGCGTGTTTGTGCGTGCGTGCACTCACTGTCTGTAGTGTACACACACTCTATTTCCTTGTGATTACTACTGATTATTGTAACTGCTAGTTGTACTTCCTGACTGTTACTACTTATTTACTGTACTAGACACTCACTCAGTCACTGTTCATAGGCTAGCTCCTGCGCGTGTTTGCGCGTGCGTGCACTCACTGTCTGTAGTGTACACACACTCTATTTCCTTGTGATTACTACTGATTATTGTAACTGCTAGTTGTACTTCCTGACTGTTACTACTTACTTACTGTAGTAGGGACACTCACTCAGTCACTGTTCATAGGCTAGCTCCTGCGCGTGTGTGCGCGTGCGTGCACTCACTGTCTGTAGTGTACACACACTCTATTTCCTTGTGATTACTACTGATTATTGTAACTGCTAGTTGTACTTCCTGACTGTTACTACTTACTTACTGTACTAGACACTCACTCAGTCACTGTTCATAGGCTAGCTCCTGCGCGTGTTTGCGCGTGCGTGCACTCACTGTCTGTAGTGTACACACACTCTATTTCCTTGTGATTACTACTGATTATTGTAACTGCTAGTTGTACTTCCTGACTGTTACTACTTACTTACTGTACTAGACACTCACTCAGTCACTGTTCATAGGCTAGCTCCTGCGCGTGTGTGCGCGTGCGTGCACTCACTGTCTGTAGTGTACACACACTCTATTTCCTTGTGATTACTACTGATTATTGTAACTGCTAGTTGTACTTCCTGACTGTTACTACTTACTTACTGTAGTAGGGACACTCACTCAGTCACTGTTCATAGGCTAGCTCCTGCGCGTGTTTGCGCGTTCGTGCACTCACTGTCTGTAGTGTACACACACTCTATTTCCTTGTGATTACTACTGATTAGTGTATTTTCTAGTTAGTGTACTAGGGGACACACTCACTGTTCACTGTTCACACTTACTGATTACCGATTTTTGTATTTTGTATTTGTACTGTAATAATCACTTAGCGATCCAATCACTTAGTGATTAGTGTCACCTCACCCAACAACTCACTCCATTAAAGTACCCCACTTTTCACCCGCAGTTTTAAAAAACTTTTGTGTTTACGCCCAAAACATCTAAGATGTCTGGAAGTGGCAGCCAGCGCGGTTTGGGCAAGGGGAAGGGCAGCAAGGGAATCAGGAGGAGAGGGAGCAGCATTGTGGCAAGCCGCGGCCGCGCCACCATGCACAGTTCCGCAGCAGCAGCGTCAGTGGCTAACATTCCTCCTATAGCCACTGGCCGTGGACGCCTTGGGCGCCGCCCAGCAGGAGCATCTGCAACTCATGCTGCAGAGACACAGCAGCAGCAGCGTGTAGCACCTGCTCCGATTTTCCTCCAGCCGGGTCGGAAACGTCCCATTGAGGAAAAGGATGCAGACACTGTGGTGCAACTGATGACGGAGGATGAGCAGCCCGCCATCAGCTCTGCATCCGAGGCCTCCACCCTCACCACCACCACCACCACCCCTGTTCGCAGCAGCCGCCCAGCAGGGCCTGGGGAGGAGGCCAGTTCACCGTCAGTCGCCGACCTGTCACTCAGTACTCTTTTGACCCCAGGCATGATGCGTCAATTGTCTGCTGTTGTTGGCGATTTGGAGGAGGAGATGCTGATGGGCACTTTGGGGGATGAGGGATTGGACAGCAAGACTGTGGCGACAGTCAAGCAGCCCATCCATGCATCAGGAGAGGAGTTTGGGGGGTCATCATCCCAGCAGGACATGTTTCAGGAGGGGGAGGATGATGATGATGACACGGTGACAGACAGAGACTGGGTGCCACCAGCTCCAGGGGATGTCGTCATCAGCAGCTCTGAGGAGGAGGAGGAGGATGCGCTTGTGGGCCTTGCAAGGAGGCGCATCATTGCAAGCATTGGCAGCAGTAGGCAGGTCCCACAGCCTGCTGGTGTCTCAGGCTCAGCAGCAGCAGCATCTGCCAGTACCACCACCAGCCGCACCCAAGCCCCCTCCCCACCACCACAGGGAGACAGGCAGCAGCGGTTCCATGCCGTAGGGGGTTGTTTATGTCACCAATCTGGCGCTTTTTCACCATGCCCACTGTGGACAGCAAGTACGCCACTTGCAACCACAGTCAGCGGAAGTTGAGCAGAGGTGCAGACCCCTTAAAGTTCAGCACCAGCTCGCTCATCAACCACCTTGCTGCGAAACATTTCCACCAGCATGAGGAGTTCCAGAGGCTGAAGGCATCTGGTGCTGGCAGTGGCACCACACCCATCACTGCACAGCCTTCAGCAGCAGCAGCAGCAGCAACAGCAGCCACCCGCCCTCCTGCTCCTCCAGCAGCACCAGCAGGAGTGCGGAAACGCACTGCTCCTCCCCCCTCTGCAACTCCTGCCGCCGACACTGAGGCTTGTTCTGGCAGCCAGTCCTCAGTGGCCTCCTCTGCTGTGTCTGCTGATTCCCGTGCCAGCAAAAGGCCACGCCAAAGCCTTTTGAGCGATTCCTTCCAGGGGTGGTTAGGGCTCTGCCTCCCAGCAGCCGTCGCGTGCGGCAGCTGAACGGCTTGCTGGCACGGGCCATGTGCTCCCAACTCCTGCCGTACACACTTGTGCAGGAGGGGAGCGACATGCGTGCGCTGCTTGCTTGTGCAGCCCCAGACTGGCAGCTCCCCAGCAGACACTTCTTCGCCCGCAAGGCCATTCCTGCACTGCACCGCTTTGTGATGGCCAATGTGGAGCGAGGGCTGGAGCACGCGGTTGGTGAAAGGGTCCACGTCACCATGGACTCCTGGAGCAGCCGCTTCGGGACAGGCCGCTACCTGTCCTTCACTGTCCACTGGGTCAGCTTGGTGGAAGGGGGTGAGGATGGGAGAGCAGCAGCGGGCACAGCAGCAGCAGCAACACAGTGGGTGGTGCCACCCCGCAGGGTCAGGGGAACTGCAGCAGGTTCCTCCAATCCTCTGCCATCCTCCGGCACACCTGGCCAAACCCCCCGCCTCAGCAGCAGCGTGAAGGCCCGCCACTGCCAAGCGCTGCTGCACTTGGTCAGCCTTGGGAAGACCAAGCTGACGGCAACCCATGTGTTGGCCAAACTCCAGGAGCAGGAGAGGATTTGGCTGACCCCCAGAGGCCTCAGAGTCGGAGAGGTGGTGGCCGACAATGGGGCCAATCTGGTTGCCGCAATAGACAGGGGAAACCTGACCCACATCCCCTTTCTTGCTGAACCTGGTGGTGCAGAAGTTCTTGCGCACCTACCAGGGGATGGGCGAACTGCTGGAAATGGCAAGGAACGTTGTGCGTCACTTCCGGCGCTCGGCTGCAGCCTGTGCGAGCCTGGAAGACGTGCAAAAGGAGCTGGAGCTGCCACGCCATCGGCTGATCCTTGACGTTCCGACTCGCTGGAACTCCACCCTGGCGATGTTGGAGCGTCTGGTTGAACAGAAGCACGCTGTCAACCAGTACCTTGCCCTGGCCACTGTTTCCGCCGCTCAGAGAAGGGAGAAGACCAGCAACATCCCGTCCATCGTCCCCGATGATGACTGGAGGCACATGCAGCAGGTGTGCTTAGTGCTGGCTCCCTTTCTGCAGGCCACTAACATGGTGAGCAGGGACCATGCTATGGTCTGCGAGTGGGTGCCCCTGGTTTGTCTGCTGAACAGGGCCCTCGATGCTTTGCTGGAACAGGGAGCGGCAGCCTTGGACCAGCAGGAGCGGCAAGCAGCTGCACAGTCCACCTCTGAGGGGGAGGAGGAGGAGGACTTGGTGGAGATCCCTGACCTTGCTGCTGATGAGGGGGATCAGCACAGTGCAGCTGAGTTGGTGCGGGGGTGGAGAGAGGATGAGGCTGAGGAGGGAGAGGAGGAGGATGAGGACAGCACTGCCGCCGATGTGCCAGCACACGTGGCCCGCCTCTTCCCTATGGCAGCGCACATGCTGACGTGCCTGCGCAAGGACCCCAGGGTGATCGAGATGAAGCAGAGGGAGGACATCTGGATCAGCATGATGTTAGACCCACGCCTCAAGGGGAAGTTGAGCCAGTTCCTGCCGCCTGCAGGAGGAGACCCAGCGCAACAAATAAGGAGCTTGCAGCAGGCCCTTGTTGAGCGCTTGGAGGAAGCCTTCCCCCAGCCTTCCACCCACACTGTCCAGCCAGCACAGAGGCAGCAGCAGGTGCCTGCATCCAGCAGCAAGCGCCCCACAGACCTGCTGTCTCTCAGCCACGAGCTCTACAGGACTGTAGAGGCTCCGGCAGCAGTGACTAGAGAGGAGGTGCATGCAGCAGCATCCTCCGCCGGTCACAGCCAGCACCTGACCCGAATGGTGGCTGACTACATGGGGTCCTACAGCGGGCTTGACAGCGATGCCCCTGTTGATCCCATGGAGTATTGGGTCAAGCGCCTGGAGATCTGGAGCGAGCTGGCGCAGTACGCCCTGGAAGTGCTGTCCTGTCCCCCTTCCAGCGTGCTGTCCGAGCGCTGCTTCAGTGCAGCTGGTGGTGTGGTCACCGAGAAACGCTCACGTCTGTCTCACAAGTCTGTGGACAGACTGACGTTTCTCAAGATGAACCAGGCGTGGGTGAAAGGCGAGTTCCTGGCCCCTGTTGTCGGCGAGAGGGGGACATGAACTGAAGAACCATCGTTAATGTGCCTTACCACCCTTTACCACCTCCTGGCTCCTGCTCACTAAGCCAGCCTGGTTCACTTTGACTATTACGTCGCCTGCAGCCACACATTTTACATGTGGGCTGCTGTGTACTGCCCTTCTGCTGTCTGTCTGTCAGGGTACACAGATTTACCTTCTGCTGCCACTCTGCCACCAGCTATTATGTCAAAAAATAGCTATATCTGTGTAATTGGTTGTAAAACCAAAACTACAAAACCATTAAAAAAAAAAAGGTTTGATTTTTCTGAGGTGCCCTGGTTGAAAACTGTGTTGTCCCAGTTGTGTATTGGACACAATGTGGGCTGCACGACCGCTGTCTGGGACCTCCTGTTGTGTTTATTTACGCCCTGGTATCACCGCTAGGTACCAGGGCTATTATGTCACGCTGCCTGCCTGCTGCCACACTCACACTACTCCTCCATTCCTCCTGCTGCTGCTGCTGTCTGTCTGTGTTTCCCACTGCCAGGGTACACAGAATTACCTTCTGCTGCCACTCTGCCACCAGCTATTACGTCAAACAATAGCTATATCTGTGTAATTGGTTGTAAAACCAAAACTACAAAACCATTAAAAAAATAAAAAGGTTTGATTTTTCTGAGGTGCCCGGGTTGAAAACTGTGTTGTCCCAGTTGTGTATTGGACACAATGTGGGCTGCACGACCGCTGTCTGGGACCTCCTGTTGTGTTTATTTACGCCCTGGTATCACCGCTAGGTACCAGGGCTATTATGTCATGCTGCCTGCCTGCTGCCACACTCACACTACTCCTCCATTCCTCCTGCTGCTGCTGCTGTCTGTCTGTGTTTCCCACTGCCAGGGTACACAGAATTACCTTCTGCTGCCACTCTGCCACCAGCTATTACGTCAAACAATAGCTGCTCACATAATTACTCCTCCATTCCTCCTGCTGCTGCTGCTGTCTGTCTGTGTTTCCCAACGCCAGGGTACACAGATTTACCTTCTGCTGCCACTCTGTCACCAGCTATTACGTCAAACAATAGCTATATATCTGTGTAATTTGTTTTACAAACAAAACCAACATTTTTCTGAGGTGCCCGGGTTGAAAACTGTGTTGTCCCAGTTGTGTATTGGACACGATGTGGGCTGCACGACCGCTGTCTGGGACCTCCTGCCTGCTGTGTTTATTTACAGCCCTGGTATCACCGCTAGGTACCAGGGCTATTATGTCACGCTGCCTGCCTCATTGACTGCCTGCTGCCACAAATTCATCCTCCTCCTCCTGCTGCTGAATTTACCTCCTGCTGTCTGTGTGTTTCCACTGCCAGGGAGCACATACAATGGCGCTTCCAACATGCGTGCGCCACCAGCTATTTGTTACTCTCAAAAATAGCTGCATTTCTTTAAAAAAACAAAAAAAAAATATATACTTTTTATTAATACTGTGTGATATTATTTTTAGAGGTGTCCGGGTTGAAAACTGTGTTGTCCCAGTTGTGTATTGGACATGATGTGGGCTTCACGACCGCTGTCTGGTACCTCATGCTGTGTATTTACGGCCTGGTACCACCGCTAGGTACCACACAGTCTATTATGTCTCGCTACCTGCCTCATTGACTGCCTGCTGCCACACAATCATCCTCCTCCTCCTGCTGCTGCTGCTGAATTTACCTCCTGCTGTCTGTGTGTTTCCACTGCCAGGTAGCACATACAATGGCGCTTCCAACATGCGTGCGCCACCAGCTATTTATTACGCTCAAAAATAGCTGCATTTCTTTAAAAAAAAAATATAAAAGAGAAATAAGTGAAGAAGAAGAAGACGATATAGAAAAAGAAGGAGAAGAAGAAGAAGAAGAAGAAGAAGGAGAAGAAGAAGGAGAAGGAGAAGAAGAAGAAGAAGAAGGAGAAGGAGAAGGAGAAGAAGAAGAAGAAGAAGAAGAAGAAGAAGAAGAAGAAGAAGAAGAAGAAGAAGAAGAAGAAGAAGAAGAAGAAGAAGAAGAAGAAGAAGAAGAAGAAGAAGAAGAAGAAGAAGAAGAAGAAGAAGAAGAAGAAGAAGAAGAAGAAGAAGAAGAAGAAGAAGATGAAAAAGAAGAAGAAGAAGATGATGAAGAAGAAGATGAAGAAGAAGAAGATGACGAAGATGAAGAAGAAGAAGATGAAGAAGATGAAGAAGATGAAGATGAAGAAGATGAAGAAGATGAAGAAGAAGAAGATGAAGAAGAAGAAGATGAAGAAGAAGAAGAAGAAGAAGAAGAAGAAGAAGAAGAAGATGAAGAAGATGAAGAAGATGAAGAAGAAGATGATGATGAAGAAGATGAAGAAGATGAAGAAGAAGAAGAAGAAGATGAAGAAGAAGAAGAAGAAGAAGACAATATAGAAGAAGAAGAAGAAGAAGATATAGAAGAAGAAGATATAGAAGAAGAAGATATAGAAGAAGAAGAAGAAGATATAGAAGATAAAAAAGAAGAAGAAGAAGAAGAAGAAGAAGTATATACAGTACTGAACAAAATTCTGGACACAACTTCTCTTTCCACCTTTTTTTTTTTAAAGGAACATCCCCACATAATCACTTGCTGTTGTTACTTGGAAAAAAAGATGTTTCTTGCATCATTCACCCTCAAAACAAGTGTTGGAAGCTATTTAAGGCCAATTCGAATAGTCAGCTCGAATAATGAGCTCGAATACCGACTCGAATAGTGAGCTCGAAGTCCGAGGTCGAATCGAATAGTAAAAAATATTCGACTCGGGGGGCGTGTCTGGCGCGCGTTGATGGTGGACGCCTGACTCCGGAGCTCCGCACTGCAGCACGGAATAAGCAGCTCTAAGCATGCCTAATAGCAGCGAAAATCCCACTAACATGGCAGAAGAGGGGATGGAAACGAAGGCAACAAACAAGCGGAAGAAAAATCCGCCAAAGCCACAGAAAATCCCCGATATGTTTGCCCAGGGACAAAGTAGGGCCCAGCGTGCAGGCAAAGATGGCGCCGGCTCACCGCGGACAAACCTCGCTGCGCAGCACAGAGCCTCTGCACAAACCTATGACACAGAGGACTCGGGACAAGAAACCCTCTCCCCCACCTGCAGAAGCCCGGCAAAATCCAGAGCTCGTCTGAACGAGTGCCCTCCAACGGATAAGGTAGGAGAAGCTGTTCAGCCCACACAAGCTGACAAAGACGCTGACCCCGACTTCTTCACATTCCCAGCCTCAGGGCAAAATGTCTCCCAAGCGTACATGAAAGAGATGCTCCTTTCTTTCAAAACATCCCTAACCAAAAGTCTCCTAGACATTACAAACAACATACAGCAATCCATCAGCTTACTAGGCGACAGGGTAGCTGATAATGAGACACAAATATCCAACCTAATCACTGAACATAACAAAACGGTGGAGGTCATAGACTTCAATGTCACTGAAAATGAGAAAATGAAAGTTAAAATGGCAGACCTAGAGGATCGCAACCGCAGATGTAATGTTAAATTCAGAGGCATCAGCGAAACAATAGACAATGACCATCTAAAAGACTACCTCATACAACTGGCTAAGTCTGCAGTTCCTCACTTCTCTGATATAGAGTACACCATTGAAAGAGCCCACAGGCTTCCTAAGCCAGCTCATCTACACGAAAAAATACGAAAAAATACCACGTGACCACCCACCAAAATAATCCTATCCAGAAATGGGAAAACACACATCATTAACTCAATAGAACAAGGCTCTAACCTACTCAAAACCTGGGGCCTCCAGATCCCTGCAAACTACCTAACCGAGTCACAAAAATCCCCTCCAGCCAAATTGACAAAATCTTGGCAGAACAAAACCTGAGCTGCTGCAGAGGACTTCACATCCTCACTCTTGTTACCATGTGTTATAGCCGATTAACACCTGGTATGGAACCCCCACACAGATCGAGGTTGTACCCCGATTCTAAACCGAAACGACAACTCACAACCTGTTTGTCATATACTGCGTTACAGTTATGTTTTTATTTTTATTTTTGTTCTTGGTTCAGTTTTTATTGTAACAACTTCCAATATCATGCAGGATGCCTCCCCACCCGTACTTCCCCAAACCCCAAAGAGGATATTTGTACCGCCAATGTTCGCCCACCAACACAGCTACTTATAAGGACTACCTTAAATTCTTATCACCTACAATGTCTCTGAAAATACTATCAATAAATGCCAAGGGACTGAACTCCCCTATCAAGAGGAGCAGCTTATGGAAAGACTCTTTAAGGCACCAGGCTGACATCTTGTTAGTACAAGAGACTCATTTTAAATTGGGAAACGCCCCAAAATGCTCTCACCCATCGTATCCCACAACTTTCCAAAGCAATTTTATCAAGAAGAAAAGAGGAGTCATGATAGCGGTACACACTAAACTGGCATTTACAGTACATGATTCTAGTATAGATACTCAAGGACGGTATATAATAATCCACTGCTCTATCAACAACATAAAACTCACCCTAGTGAACATTTACACCCCTAACACAGGACAAAAAAAGTTCATAAAGAAAATCATTAAACTAGCAAAAGCGTTTCCTCCTGCAAGAGTGATCATCGGAGGAGATTTAAACACCTGCCTTAACCCATCCTTAGACTCTACAAACAAAGACTCCACTACCAAGTCCCCAGCTCAATCATTGCTTCACCAAGAAGATCTTTACGACGCATGGAGAGCCCTACACAGTGAAGAAAGGGACTTTTCATACTACTCGCCAGTTCACAAGACATATTCAAGGATTGATCTTTTTTTAACGGACAGAAATACACTTCAACTAATAACAAAAGCAGACATCGCCTCGATTACATGGTCCGACCACTCCCCAGTCTCCATCACGATGAAGTGGTCTAACATCCCCAACCCCTCTACCCCCTGGAAACTTAACAATAAACTGCTCTTAAAAGAGTCAAACAAAGAAAAACTTTCAGAAAATCTGCGAGAATATTTCAAATTAAATGACACAGGCCAAGTTGGAGGCACGACTGTATGGTCAGCCCACAAATCTGTTCTAAGAGGCTTACTTATCCAGATAGGTGCTAGGGAAAAAAAATCCAGAACCCACAAAATAGATTCCATACTAAAAAAAATTCACGACCAAGAACAAAAACACAAATCTAACCCTACCCAAGCCCTCTCTAACTCACTATTCTTACTGAGACAGGAGCTACGTCTACAGCTCCTTGCTGAACACGAATTCTTATTAACTAAACTTAATAGACGAAATTATCTGCAAAATAATAAAGCCAGCCCTCTCCTGGCAAAAATCATCAAGGTTAAACAAGCCAAAACAAAGATTAGCCACCTACTCCACCCATTTACCAAAAAACGACTAACAAACCCTCAGGAAATAGCTAACGCTTTCAGTTCATACTATGAATCTCTCTATAACCTTGAAAAAGACCCAACAACTCCCCAACCCAACGCCACAAATATTCAAAAATTCCTCAACTCCATATCCATCCCTACACTAACCCATCAACAGATAGAGAATCTCAACGCACCCATTCACCCCCAAGAAATTTTAACAATAATCTCTAAATCCAAGAATAACAAAGCCCCAGGTCCAGACGGATTTACGAACGAATATTACAAATGCTTCTCAAATATTTTAGCCCCCCAAACTCTCAGAGCTATTCAACTCCTTTATGACAACGGGTAACATACCAGCTGAACTTACAGGTGCAACCATCTCGGTCATTCCTAAACCGGGAAAAGACTCTAGTCTTGCCTCCAACTATAGGCCTATTTCCTTATTGAATTGCGATTTAAAATTGTATGCAAAATTATTGGCCAACCGCTTATTCCCTATGCTACCACAATTAACGGAACCAGACCAGGTGGGCTTCACGAAAGGCCGTCAAGCCCCAGATGGCACCAGGAAAGTGTTAAATGTTTTACATCACCTCAACTCCTGCCGAGGGCCTTCTCTGTTCCTTGCTTTGGACGCAGAGAAGGCCTTCGACAGAGTGCACTGGGGTTTCTTGAATGAGGTACTACACAGATTTGGGCTACAGGGGAACTTCCACACGGCTGTAATGGCTCTCTACCAAAACCCTTCAGCTAAAGTAGCAATTTCGGGATTCTTATCAAAAGAATTCCACATAAAGAACGGTACCAGGCAGGGATGCCCCCTCTCCCCACTCATTTTCACCTTATTAATGGAGACGCTGGCGATATCCATACGAAACAACCCAGGTATAACAGGAATAAAACTAAAACAGCATACTAGCTTAATCAACTTATTCGCAGACGACGTCTTATTAACGTTAGCTAACCCCTATAAATCTCTAGAGCAAGTCTGGGACGCCCTCAACACCTTTTCAACCGTCTCCTTTTATAAAATAAATGAATCTAAGTCGCTATTATTAGATTTTAATCTTTCCTCTGCCACTAAAACGAAAATTGCACAAAAATTCCCATTCCCCTGGGCCAAACATTCTCTAGACTACCTAGGTATTAAAATCCCCAAAAGATTCTCAGACCTATACACAACCAACTTCAAACCGGGACTGGCAAAATGGAAGACAGACATCATAAGACTGGGGAAATTTGAATTCACCCCCTCAGGAAAAATTGCAGCCTTTAAAATGCAAATCCTACCCAAAATCCTATACCTATTTCGTACAATCCCTATCCCAATACCGAATAAATTCTTCAAGGAAATAAAAAAGATACTATTATCATACATCGGGGGGAAAAAACGACATAGAGAAGCACTCAAAACACTTACGATACCGACTATACAAGGTGGGTTCGGACTCCCAGACCTTCAAAGTTATCATAGAGCATGTATTCTGGACATGTTAAGATATTGGTGGAACCCCACACACCAAAAAAAATGGGCCATGTGGGAAAATACATACCATCAATGCGGAACTTTGAGAGACCTAATTACTCTAGCGGTCTTACCCCATAAAAGCACAGACAAGATATCACCAATTATCCGCTTGTCGATCGATATGTGGACAGAACTACTTAATAAATTACCACCGAATCAAACGGATGGTAAAATCCCAATTAACATCTCTGCCTTAACAGGACATATTTCCCAATTCGCTTACCATAAATGGCTTAAGTTAGGTATAACCTCTCTCGCCGATATTACATATAACAATAAACTATTACCATTCTCTTCTCTTATAACCAAGTTCCCTGGATTTGAACATACTAAGTTTCAATATATCCAAGCTACACACTGGTTACGAACATATCACACCACAGAAGTACGCATACCACATCAGATACTCTCTCTTATCGATTGCCCACTCCAATATAGAGGAGGCATCTCTGCCTGGTACCAGATCCTGCTACAAAACCATTCGGCTGCCTTGGGGAAATATGCCTCATTCTGGTCAACAGAACTACACACCCACATCGCAATTGGGGACTTTATTAAAGGCCACAATGCGCTTAGAAAGCTTTCCAAGTGCACCTCACACCTAGAGACCTCCCAAAAAATATTTTATAAGTGGTATATCACCCCGAGACTTCTAGCTAGCTTCTCTCCTGGTCACTCCCCCTTATGTTGGAGGAAATGCGGCAACCAAGGGTCGATATGTCACCTCCTCTGGGAATGCCCTAAAATACAAACCCTTTGGGGTGCTATCACGGATATAATAGCATCTCTCATAGAAACTCAATTCAAGCTTCCACCTGAGCTGGCTCTCCTCTTGATAGGCTTAGATAAGATCCCCTTCAGTTATAGGAAAACAGTAGCACATATTATCTGTTCCACCAGACAAGCTATATTATCTAACTGGGCATCAGAATCTATCCCATCCATTCCCAAAATCCTTCAAACCACACAATGCAACTTAGAGATGGAAAATTCTCTCTCCCAACACTCCAACTCAATAACAAACCCTCCCACCCCCAATATAGATTGGACAAAACTAATACTAAAACTAATCTAATGCCCCCCTTGGTATACTAATACTAATACTACTACTACCGCTACTACCACAACCACGTACATAAAACAACAAACTACTCTTATAAGTAGAACTATGTATAGCCATCGCAATATCCTCTCTCACACCCAAACCCTGACCCTCACCAAATACCCTAACACTATCCTCCCCCCATATCCACTGATGGGGTAGACTGCACCTACTCAAGTGGCCTACCACGAAGATCAGAAGGTAGGCCCAACTTGGGTAGAATAATAGATGGATACAAATCTTCAAATTAGATACTTTATTCTGAACCTTATCTTCTTTCTTGGTTTTGGTTCTCTTTATGAAAACAAAAATGGGCAGCCGGAACCAGCGGCCTTCAAGCCCATATAGGATGGCGACCGACCATCATCTACAGTCACCAAGACTAGTCTAATTCATAAAATAATGCCTATTGTTATATATAAAACAACAAGAAAGGTATCATTATAGGCATTGTCGTTTCCATTCCTAATACCGTCTTTTTACTGTTTTACTGTTATATATGTTATAATATAGTGAACACTGTCACAACAACATGAGAAAGTTGCAATGTACTATATGTTAATCTTTAATAAAAATGTATTATGAAAAAAAAAAAAAATATTCGACTCGAATATTCGACTGAATTCGAATAATTTACTATTCGAATTCGACCAAACTCGAATAATAAAAAGGGGTATCCGAGCACCACTACTGCATATACCTACCTGTTGTGTTGAGTGCACTCACCTCATCACTGCATATACCTACCTGTTGTGTTCAGTGCACCCACCTACCTACGTGAGTGCACGCATTGGGATATACCACTCCGTGCCTACCTGTTAACTGCACCTGTGTGACTGCACATTGTATTAGTCAAGTCAGTGCATCATACCTTTCACTTCATCCCCCCCGATGTGGACAAAACGAACAAAACAGGTAGAGGAAGAGGTAGAGGCAGACACAGAAGAAGGCCACCCGGCAGGTCTGTGTGAGGTCGTGTTGATGTTTTTTCTTGGGGCCCTGGCCAAAAGTACAGTGCTCAGAAGAAGGCACGTGCCATCAACTCCCAAGATTGTCAGGATGTGGTTGACTATTTAACACAGAACACCTCATCTTCCGCAGCCACCAGTGCTACTACAAGCACCACATCCGCTGCATTTGACACTTCACAGGAGTTATTTGGTGGTGAAATCACTGATTCACAGCCACTACTGCTACAACAAGATGAAGGCGCTAAGCAAGTTACACCACCTCATTTGTGTGAGTTAGGCGACACTATGGACGTAATGTGTGAGGAGGAGGATGATGAAGTACCTGCTGTTGGTGCAGTTTTGGAGGTGTCTGAGGCAAGCGAAGCTGGAGAGGGTGATTATGATGATGACAATGATACGGATGTCCCGTGGGATCCTAAGAGACAAGCTGACCAAGGGGACAGTTCAGAGGGGGAGTCAGAGAGGAGTAGGAGAAGACGAGTTCCTGAAAGAAGCAGGGGGAGCTCTTCGTCAGAAACAGCTGGTGGCAGTGCCCGGCGCCATGTATCGCCACCTATGTACAGCCAGCCAACATGCCCTTCAACGTCAGCTGCTGATGCCACCATAGTGCCATCGCCCCAGGGGGGCTCAGTGGTTTGTAATTTTTTTTAATGTGTCTGCCTCAGATCGGAGCAATGCCATCTGTACTCTCTGCCTCCAACATTAGAGCTGTGGAAAGGTCAACACCCACATAGGGACAAGTGCCTTACGAAGGCACATGAAGAAAAGGCACAAACTGCAATGGGAAGAGCACCTGAGCAAAAGCAGCACACAAAAGAAAAGCCACCATCCTTCTCCTCTTCCTCCTTCAGGTGCATCATCTTCAGCATCTTTCTCACTTGCACCTTCACAATCACAGCCACCCTCCTCCACTCCACCTCTCACCTTGAGCGGTTCCTGTTCCTCTGCCCACAGCAGCCAGGTGTCTGTGAAGGAAATCCTTGAGCGGAAGAAGCCAATGTCTGACAGTCACCCCCTTGCTCGGCGTCTGACAGCTGGCTTGGCGGAACTGTTAGCTCGCCAGCTGTTACCATACCAGCTGGTGGACTCTGAGGCCTTCAGAAAATTTGTGGCCATTGGGACACCGCAGTGGAAGATGCCAGGCTGGAATTATTTCTCTAAAAAGGCGGTACCCAAACTATACCATGAAGTTGAGAGGCAAGTGGTGTCATCTCTGGCACACAGCGTTGGGTCAAGGGTCCACCTGACCACAGATGCCTGGTCTGCCAAGCATGGTCAGGGCAGGTATATTACATACACAGCCCATTGGGTCAACCTGGTGCCCGCTGACAAGTAGGGAGTACGTGGCTGTGCAGCGGACCAACTTGTGACACCTCCACGGCTTGCAGGCAGGCTTCCAACCACCTCCTCTCCGCCTATTACATCCTCTTTGCTGTCGTCATCCTCCTCCTCCTCCTTGGCTGGTGCCGCAATCTCCTCTCCAGCTACACAGCCCCATCTCCCCAGTGCCTATGCTGCATGCCAGGTACGAAGGTGTCACGCCATCTTAGACATGTCTTGCCTCAAAGCGGAGAGTCACACCGGAGCAGCTCTCCTGGCTGCTCTTAACAAACAGGTGGATCAGGGGCTGACCCCACACCAGCTGGAGATCAGCAACGTGGTGCGTGACAACGACAGCAATCTCCTTTCCGCTTTGAATTTGGGGAAGCTGCCACATGTACCCTGCATGGCACATGTGCTAAATCTAGTCATTCAAAGATTTGTGTCAAAGTACCCAGGTTTAGAGGACGTCCTGAAGCAGGCCAGGAAGTTGTGTGGATATTTCAGGCAGTCTTACACGGCCATAGCACGCTTTGCGGACATTCAGCAGAGAAACAACTTGCTGGTGAGACTCTTGATATGTGATAGCCCGACTCACTGGAATTCGACCCTGGTCATGTTCTCTCGCCTGCTAGAACAGGAGAAAGCCGTCACGTAGTACCTGTACAATTACAGTAAACGGACACAATCTGGGGAGATGGGGATGTTCTGGCACAACCACTGGAATTTGATGAGAAATTCATGCAGGCTCATGTGGCCGTTTGAGGAGGTGACCAACCTGGTGAGTCGCAGTGAAGGCACCATCAGCGACTTGATCCCATATGCTTACTTCCTGGAGCGTGCCGTGCGTAGAGTGGTGGATCAAGCTGTGGAGGAGCGTGAAGAGGAACAGTTACGGGCGGAAGCGTTGTGGGATCAATTTACATCAGACCCAGGTGTTTTCTCAACAACTGCGGCAGCACAGAGGGGGGAGGAGGAGGAAGAGTCGTGTGGGGAAGAGGAGTCAGACTCGGATGATGAGGAAGGTTTTTCTTTGGAGGAGGAGGAGGAGGATGCGGCAACAGAAGAACAACCGCAGCAAGCATCACAGGGGGCTTGTGTTGTTCGACGTTCCTGTGGTATTGTTCGTGGCTGGGGGGAGGAGGAGGACTTACCTGACGTCACTGAGGAAGAGCAAGAGGAGATGGATAGTATGTCTGGATCCAACTTTGTGCAGATGGCGTCTTTCATGCTGTCCAGCCTGTTGAGGGACCCCGTATAAAAAAAACCTCAAGGGTAATGAGCTGTATTGGGTGGCCACACTACTAGACCCTCGGTATTGGCACAAAGTGGCGGACATGTTAGCAACTCACCTGAAGGCAGAAAGGATGCAGCACATGCAGAACAAGCTGGCAACTATGCTTTACAGTAGTGGTGCTCAGCAGAGCTCGAATATTCGAGTAGCTCGAATATTCGAGCTCTTTTTCAGCTATTCGAGCTCGGTATTCGAGCTCCGAATAGCTGTAGCTATTCGAATGGGCTATTCGAGAACACTCGAATAGCCCATTCACTATTCGAGCTATTCGAGCAAACCGGCGCTATTCGAGCTCGGTACCGAGCTCGAATAGCGTCATAGCCCAGATTGATGTGCTTAGAGCCAATCAGAGGGCTCCCAGGCCCTCTGACGGCAGCCAATCACAGAGGGGGACCCTGGCCAGCCCCTACCCTATAAATAGCGGCCGCCATGTTCGGGTTTTCCATGCTTGCCTGAGACTTGTACAGAGAGAGATCTGCTCCTTTGTGCTTTGGCTTAGCAAGTGCTCTATTGTGTTCATTTACCTAGCGTTTTTGCTCACCTACACCTGCCATATACACCTGTATTGTTGTTATTTAGATAGACATTGTATTTTAGTTAGTAGCTTGTGTGTTACATTAGAGACAGGCAGCTGCTGCAAGCTTACAGGTTTAGGCCTCAGGGGGGCCTTGCCTCTGTGGGCAGCTGTCCTCTGTTTATTTCTCTCATCATCTATACCAGTATTTCTGCTGTCCTTTACTAATAGTATTGTAGTTATACTGTACTAGGAGTAGGACACTCACTGACTGTCACTGTTTATAGGCTACTAGCTAGCTCCTGCGTGTGTGCACTCACTCACTGTCTGTGTGTACACACACTCTATTTCCTTCTGATTACTGATTGATTATTGTTAGTTGTACTTACTTACTACTTACTCTTACTGTACCCGTAGGGACACTCACTGTCACTGTTCATATAGGCTACTAGCTCCTGCGTGTGCGCACTCACTGTCTGAGTGTACACACACAACACACACTCTATTTCCTTCTGATCGCTGATTGATTATTGTAATTAGTTAGTTCTACTTACTGTTACTACTTACTCTTACTGTACTAGGAGTCTAGGACACTCAGTCACTGTGTTCATAGGCTACTAGCTCCTGCGTGCGTGCACTCACTGTCTGAGTGTACACACACCCACACTCCATTTCCTTCTGATCGCTGATTGATTATTGTTATTAGTTAGTTCTACTTACTGTTACTACTTACTTACTCTTACTGTACTAGGAGTCTAGGACACTCAGTCACTGTGTCCATAGGCTACTAGCTCCTGCGTGCGTGCACTCACTGTCTGAGTGTACACACACCACCCACACTCCATTTCCTTCTGATCGCTGATTGATTATTGTTATTAGTTAGTTCTACTACTTACTGTTACTACTTACTGTACTAGGAGTCTAGGACACTCAGTCACTGTGTCCATAGGCTACTAGCTCCTGCGTGCGTGCACTCACTGTCTGAGTGTACACACACCACCCACACTCCATTTCCTTCTGATCGCTGATTGATTATTGTTATTAGTTAGTTCTACTACTTACTGTTACTACTTACTTACTCTTACTGTACTAGGAGTCTAGGACACCCAGTCACTGTGTCCATAGGCTACTAGCTCCTGCGTGCGTGCACTCACTGTCTGAGTGTACACACACCACCCACACTCCATTTCCTTCTGATCGCTGATTGATTATTGTTATTAGTTAGTTCTACTTACTGTTACTACTTACTTACTCTTACTGTACTAGGAGTCTAGGACACTCAGTCACTGTGTCCATAGGCTACTAGCTCCTGCGTGCGTGCACTCACTGTCTGAGTGTACACACACCACCCACACTCCATTTCCTTCTGATCGCTGATTGATTATTGTTATTAGTTAGTTCTACTACTTACTGTTACTACTTACTGTACTAGGAGTCTAGGACACTCAGTCACTGTGTCCATAGGCTACTAGCTCCTGCGTGCGTGCACTCACTGTCTGAGTGTACACACACCACCCACACTCCATTTCCTTCTGATCGCTGATTGATTATTGTTATTAGTTAGTTCTACTACTTACTGTTACTACTTACTTACTCTTACTGTACTAGGAGTCTAGGACACCCAGTCACTGTGTCCATAGGCTACTAGCTCCTGCGTGCGTGCACTCACTGTCTGAGTGTACACACACCACCCACACTCCATTTCCTTCTGATCGCTGATTGATTATTGTTATTAGTTAGTTCTACTTACTGTTACTACTTACTTACTCTTACTGTACTAGGAGTCTAGGACACTCAGTCACTGTGTCCATAGGCTACTAGCTCCTGCGTGCGTGCACTCACTGTCTGAGTGTACACACACCACCCACACTCCATTTCCTTCTGATCGCTGATTGATTATTGTTATTAGTTAGTTCTACTACTTACTGTTACTACTTACTTACTCTTACTGTACTAGGAGTCTAGGACACCCAGTCACTGTGTCCATAGGCTACTAGCTCCTGCGTGCGTGCACTCACTGTCTGAGTGTACACACACCACCCACACTCCATTTCCTTCTGATCGCTGATTGATTATTGTTATTAGTTAGTTCTACTTACTGTTACTACTTACTTACTCTTACTGTACTAGGAGTCTAGGACACTCAGTCACTGTGTCCATAGGCTACTAGCTCCTGCGTGCGTGCACTCACTGTCTGAGTGTACACACACCACCCACACTCCATTTCCTTCTGATCGCTGATTGATTATTGTTATTAGTTAGTTCTACTACTTACTGTTACTACTTACTGTACTAGGAGTCTAGGACACTCAGTCACTGTGTCCATAGGCTACTAGCTCCTGCGTGCGTGCACTCACTGTCTGAGTGTACACACACCACCCACACTCCATTTCCTTCTGATCGCTGATTGATTATTGTTATTAGTTAGTTCTACTACTTACTGTTACTACTTACTTACTCTTACTGTACTAGGAGTCTAGGACACCCAGTCACTGTGTCCATAGGCTACTAGCTCCTGCGTGCGTGCACTCACTGTCTGAGTGTACACACACCACCCACACTCCATTTCCTTCTGATCGCTGATTGATTATTGTTATTAGTTAGTTCTACTTACTGTTACTACTTACTTACTCTTACTGTACTAGGAGTCTAGGACACTCAGTCACTGTGTCCATAGGCTACTAGCTCCTGCGTGCGTGCACTCACTGTCTGAGTGTACACACACCACCCACACTCCATTTCCTTCTGATCGCTGATTGATTATTGTTATTAGTTAGTTCTACTACTTACTGTTACTACTTACTGTACTAGGAGTCTAGGACACTCAGTCACTGTGTCCATAGGCTACTAGCTCCTGCGTGCGTGCACTCACTGTCTGAGTGTACACACACCACCCACACTCCATTTCCTTCTGATCGCTGATTGATTATTGTTATTAGTTAGTTCTACTACTTACTGTTACTACTTACTTACTCTTACTGTACTAGGAGTCTAGGACACCCAGTCACTGTGTCCATAGGCTACTAGCTCCTGCGTGCGTGCACTCACTGTCTGAGTGTACACACACCACCCACACTCCATTTCCTTCTGATCGCTGATTGATTATTGTTATTAGTTAGTTCTACTTACTGTTACTACTTACTTACTCTTACTGTACTAGGAGTCTAGGACACTCAGTCACTGTGTCCATAGGCTACTAGCTCCTGCGTGCGTGCACTCACTGTCTGAGTGTACACACACACCACCCACACTCCATTTCCTTCTGATCGCTGATTGATTATTGTTATTAGTTAGTTCTACTTACTGTTACTACTTACTTACTCTTACCGTACTAGGAGTCTAGGACACTCAGTCACTGTGTCCATAGGCTACTAGCTCCTGCGTGCGTGCACTCACTGTCTGAGTGTACACACACTAAATTTACTTGTGATTACTACTACTGATTATTGTAACTGCTAGTTGTACTTCCTGACTGTTAATACTTACTTACTGTACTAGGGGACACTCACTCAGTCACCTCACCAACCAACCCACTCCATTAAAGTACCCCACTTTTCACCCGCCCTTTTACAAAACTTTTGTCTATACGCCCAAAACATTGAAGATGTCTGGAAGTGGCAGCCAGCGCGGTTTGGGCAAGGGGAAGGGCAGCAAGGGAATCAGGAAGAGAGGGAGCAGCATTGTGGCAAGCCGCGGCCGCGGGCGCGCCACCATGCACAGTTCCGCAGCAGCAGCAGCAGCGTCAGTGGCTAACATTCCTCCCATAGCCACTGGCCGTGGACGCCTTGGGCGCCGCCCAGGAGGAGCATCTGCAACTCACGCTGCAGAGACACAGCAGCAGCAGCGTGTAGCACCTGCTCCCATTTTCCTCCAGCCGGGTCGGAAACGTCCCATAGAGGAAAAGGATGCAGACACTGTGGTGCAACTCATGACGGAGGATGAGCAGCCCGCCATCAGCTCTGCATCCGAGGCCTCCACCCTCACCACCACCACCACCACCACCCCTGTTCGCAGCAGCCGCCCAGCAGGGTCTGGGGAGGAGGCCAGTTCACCGTCAGTCGCCGACCTCTCATTCAGCACTCTTTTGACCCCAGGCATGATGAGTCAATTGAATGCTGTTGTTGGCGATTTGGAGGAGGAGATGCTGATGGGCACTTTGGGGGAGGAGGGATTGGACAGCAAGACTGTGGCGACAGTCAAGCGTCCCATCCATGCATCAGCAGAGGAGTTTGGGGGGTCATCATCAGAGCAGGACATGTTTCAGGAGGGGCATGATGATGATGACCCGGTGACAGACAGAGACTGGGTGCCAACACATCCAGAGGATGTCGTCCTCAGCAGCTCTGAGGAGGAGGAGGAGGATGCGGTTGTGGGCCTTGCAAGGAGGCGCATCATTGCAAGCATTGGCAGCGTCCCACAGCCTGCTGGTGTCTCAGGCTCAGCAGCAGCAGCAGCAGCATCAGCCAGTACCACCACCAGCCGCACCCAAGACCCCCCCCCCCCCCCCCAACCACCACAGGGAAACAGGCAGCAGCGCTTCCATGCCGTAGGGGGATGTTTTTGTCACCAATCTGGCGGTTTTTCACCATGCCCACAGTGTACAGCAAGTACGCCACTTGCAACCACTGTCAGCGGAAGTTGAGCAGAGGTGCAGACCCCTTGAAGTTCAGCACCAGCTCGCTGATCAACCACCTTTCTGCGAAACACTTCCACCAGCATGAGGAGTTCCAGAGGCTGAAGGCATCTGGTGCTGGCAGTGGCACCAATCCCATCACTGCACAGCCTTCAGCAGCAGCAGCAGCAACAGCAGCCACCCGCCCTCCTGCTCCTCCAGCAGCACCAGCAGGAGTGCGGAAACGCCCTGCTCCTCCCCCCTCTGCAACTCCTGCCGCCGACACTGAGGCCTGTTCTGGCAGCCAGTCCTCAGTGGCCTCCTCTGCTCCGTCTGCTGATTCCCGTGCCAGCAAAAAGGCACGCCAGAGCCTTTTGAGCGAGTCCTTCCAGGGGGTGGTTAGGGCTCTGCCTCCCAGCAGCCGTCGCGTGCGGCAGCTGAACGGCTTGCTGGCACGGGCCATGTGCTCCCAACTCCTGCCGTACACGCTCGTGCAGGAGGGGAGCGACATGCGGGCGCTGCTTGCTTGTGCAGCCCCAGACTGGCAGCTCCCCAGCAGACACTTCTTCGCCCGCAAGGCCATTCCTGCACTGCACCGCTTTGTGATGGCCAATGTGGAGCGAGGGCTGGAGCACGCGGTTGGTGAAAGGGTCCACGTCACCATGGACTCCTGGAGCAGCCGCTTCGGGACAGGCCGCTACCTGTCCTTCACTGTCCACTGGGTCAGCTTGGTGGAAGGGGGTGAGGATGGGAGAGCAGCAGCGGGCACAGCAGCAGCAGCAACACAGTGGGTGGTGCCACCCCGCAGGGTCAGGGGAACTGCAGCGGGTTCCTCCGATCCTCTGCCATCCTCCGCCACACCTGGCCAAACCCCCCGCCTCAGCAGCAGTGTGAAGGCCCGCCACTGCCAAGCGCTGCTGCACTTGGTCAGCCTTGGCAAGACCAAGCTGACGGCAGCCCACGTGTTGGCCAAACTCCAGGAGCAGGAGCGGATTTGGCTGACCCCCAGAGGCCTCAGAGTCGGAGAGGTGGTGTCCGACAATGGGGCCAATCTGGTTGCTGCCATAGACAGGGGAAACCTGACCCACATCCCCTGTCTTGCCCACGTGCTGAACCTGGTGGTGCAGAAGTTCCTGCGCACCTACCAGGGGATGGACGAGCTGCTGGAAACGGCAAGGAACGTTGTGCGTCACTTCCGGCGCTCGGCTGCAGCCTGTGCGAGCCTGGAAGACGTGCAAAAGGAGCTGGATCTGCCACGCCATCGGCTGATCATTGACGTTCCGACTCGCTGGAACTCCACCCTGGCGATGTTGGAGCGTCTGGTTGAACAGAAGCACGCTGTCAACCACTACCTTGCCCTGGCCACTGTTTCCGCAGCTCAGAGAAGGGACAAGACCAGCAACATCCCGTCCATCGTCCCCGATGATGACTGGAGGCACATGCAGCAGGTGTGCTTAGTGCTGGCTCCCTTCCTGCAGGCCACAAACATGGTGAGCAGGGACCATGCTATGGTCTGCGAGTGGGTGCCCCTGGTTTCTCTGCTGAACAGGGCACTCGATGCTTTGCTGGCACAGGGAGCGGCAGCCTTGGACCAGCAGGAGCGGCAAGCAGCTGCACAGTCCACCTCTGAGGGGGAGGAGGAGGAGGACTTGGTGGAGGTCCCTGACCTGGCTGCTGATGAGGGGGATCAGCGCAGTGCAGCTGAGTTGGTGCGGGGGTGGAGAGAGGATGAGGCAGCAGAGGAGGAGGATGAGGAGGACAGCACTGACGTCGATGTGCCAGCAGACGTGGCCCGCCTCTTCCCAATGGCAGCGCACATGCTGACGTGCCTGCGCAGGGACCCCAGGGTGATCCAGATGAAGCAGAGGGAGGACATCTGGATCAGCATGATGTTGGACCCACGCCTCAAGGGGAAGTTGAGCCAGTTCCTGCCGCCTGCAGGAGGAGACCCAGCGCAACAAATAAGGAGCTTGCAGCAGGCCCTTGTTGAGCGCTTGGAGGAAGCCTTCCCCCAGCCTTCCACCCCCACTGTCCAGCAGCCAGCACAGAGGCAGCAGCAGGTGCCTGCATCCAGCAGCAGCAAGCGCCCCACAGACCTGCTGTCTCTCAGCCACGAGCTCTACAGGACTGTAGAGGCTCCGGCAGCAGTGACTAGAGAGGAGATGCATGCAGCAGCATCCTCCTCCGGTCACAGCCAGCGCCTGACCCGCATGGTGGCTGACTACATGGGGTCCTACAGCGGGCTTGACAGCGATGCCCCTGTTGATCCCATGGAGTATTGGGTCAAGCGCATGGAGATCTGGAGCGAGCTGGCGCAGTACGCCCTGGAAGTGCTGTCCTGCCCCCCTTCCAGCGTGCTGTCCGAGCGCTGCTTCAGTGCAGCTGGTGGCGTGGTCACCGAGAAACGCTCACGTCTGTCTCACAAGTCTGTGGACAGACTGACGTTTCTCAAGATGAACCAGGCGTGGGTGGAAGGCGAGTTCCTGGCCCCTGTTGTCGGCGAGAGGGGGACATGAACTGGCTGCCGGAACTTAGTACCATCGTTAATGTGCCTTACCACCCTTTACCACCTCCTGGCTCCTGCTCACTAAGCCAGCCTGGTTCACTTTGACTATTACGTCGCCTGCAGCCACACATTTCACACCTACAGTGGGCTGCTGCTGTGTACTGCCCTTCTGCTGTCTGTCTGTGTTTCCCACTGCCAGGGTACACAGAATTACCGTCTGCTGCCACTCTGCCACCAGCTATTACGTCACAACAATAGCTGCTCACACTGCTCCTCCATTCCTCCTGCTGCTGCTGTCTGTCTGTGTTTCCCACTGCCAGGGTACACAGAATTACCTTCTGCTGCCACTCTGCCACCAGCTATTACGTCAAAACAATAGCTATATTGGTTGTAAAACCAAAACCAAAAAAAACCAATAAAAAAAAAAAAAGGTTTAATTTTTCTGAGGTGCCCGGGTTGAAAACTGTGTTGTCCCAGTTGTGTATTGGACACAATGTGGGCTGCACGACCGCTGTCTGGGACCTCCTGTTGTGTTTATTTACAGCCCTGGTATCACCGCTAGGTACCAGGGCTATTATGTCACGCTGCCTACCTGCTGCCACACTCACACTGCTCCTCCATTCCTCCTGCTGCTGCTGTCTGTCTGTGTTTCCCACTGCCAGGGTACACAGAATTACCGTCTGCTGCCACTCTGCCACCAGCTATTACGTCACAACAATAGCTGCTCACACTGCTCCTCCATTCCTCCTGCTGCTGCTGTCTGTCTGTGTTTCCCACTGCCAGGGTACACAGAATTACCTTCTGCTGCCACTCTGCCACCAGCTATTACGTCAAAACAATAGCTATATTGGTTGTAAAACCAAAACCAAAAAAAACCAATAAAAAAAAAAAAAGGTTTAATTTTTCTGAGGTGCCCGGGTTGAAAACTGTGTTGTCCCAGTTGTGTATTGGACACAATGTGGGCTGCACGACCGCTGTCTGGGACCTCCTGTTGTGTTTATTTACAGCCCTGGTATCACCGCTAGGTACCAGGGCTATTATGTCACGCTGCCTACCTGCTGCCACACTCACACTGCTCCTCCATTCCTCCTGCTGCTGCTGTCTGTCTGTGTTTCCCACTGCCAGGGTACACAGAATTACCGTCTGCTGCCACTCTGCCACCAGCTATTACGTCACAACAATAGCTGCTCACACTGCTCCTCCATTCCTCCTGCTGCTGCTGTCTGTCTGTGTTTCCCACTGCCAGGGTACACAGAATTACCTTCTGCTGCCACTCTGCCACCAGCTATTACGTCAAAACAATAGCTATATTGGTTGTAAAACCAAAACCAAAAAAAACCAATAAAAAAAAAAAAAGGTTTAATTTTTCTGAGGTGCCCGGGTTGAAAACTGTGTTGTCCCAGTTGTGTATTGGACACAATGTGGGCTGCACGACCGCTGTCTGGGACCTCCTGTTGTGTTTATTTACAGCCCTGGTATCACCGCTAGGTACCAGGGCTATTATGTCACGCTGCCTACCTGCTGCCACACTCACACTGCTCCTCCATTCCTCCTGCTGCTGCTGTCTGTCTGTGTTTCCCACTGCCAGGGTACACAGAATTACCGTCTGCTGCCACTCTGCCACCAGCTATTACGTCACAACAATAGCTGCTCACACTGCTCCTCCATTCCTCCTGCTGCTGCTGTCTGTCTGTGTTTCCCACTGCCAGGGTACACAGAATTACCTTCTGCTGCCACTCTGCCACCAGCTATTACGTCAAAACAATAGCTATATTGGTTGTAAAACCAAAACCAAAAAAAACCAATAAAAAAAAAAAAAGGTTTAATTTTTCTGAGGTGCCCGGGTTGAAAACTGTGTTGTCCCAGTTGTGTATTGGACACAATGTGGGCTGCACGACCGCTGTCTGGGACCTCCTGTTGTGTTTATTTACAGCCCTGGTATCACCGCTAGGTACCAGGGCTATTATGTCACGCTGCCTACCTGCTGCCACACTCACACTGCTCCTCCATTCCTCCTGCTGCTGCTGTCTGTCTGTGTTTCCCACTGCCAGGGTACACAGAATTACCGTCTGCTGCCACTCTGCCACCAGCTATTACGTCACAACAATAGCTGCTCACACTGCTCCTCCATTCCTCCTGCTGCTGCTGTCTGTCTGTGTTTCCCACTGCCAGGGTACACAGAATTACCTTCTGCTGCCACTCTGCCACCAGCTATTACGTCAAAACAATAGCTATATTGGTTGTAAAACCAAAACCAAAAAAAACCAATAAAAAAAAAAAAAGGTTTAATTTTTCTGAGGTGCCCGGGTTGAAAACTGTGTTGTCCCAGTTGTGTATTGGACACAATGTGGGCTGCACGACCGCTGTCTGGGACCTCCTGTTGTGTTTATTTACAGCCCTGGTATCACCGCTAGGTACCAGGGCTATTATGTCACGCTGCCTACCTGCTGCCACACTCACACTGCTCCTCCATTCCTCCTGCTGCTGCTGTCTGTCTGTGTTTCCCACTGCCAGGGTACACAGAATTACCGTCTGCTGCCACTCTGCCACCAGCTATTACGTCACAACAATAGCTGCTCACACTGCTCCTCCATTCCTCCTGCTGCTGCTGTCTGTCTGTGTTTCCCACTGCCAGGGTACACAGAATTACCTTCTGCTGCCACTCTGCCACCAGCTATTACGTCAAAACAATAGCTATATTGGTTGTAAAACCAAAACCAAAAAAAACCAATAAAAAAAAAAAAAGGTTTAATTTTTCTGAGGTGCCCGGGTTGAAAACTGTGTTGTCCCAGTTGTGTATTGGACACAATGTGGGCTGCACGACCGCTGTCTGGGACCTCCTGTTGTGTTTATTTACAGCCCTGGTATCACCGCTAGGTACCAGGGCTATTATGTCACGCTGCCTACCTGCTGCCACACTCACACTGCTCCTCCATTCCTCCTGCTGCTGCTGTCTGTCTGTGTTTCCCACTGCCAGGGTACACAGAATTACCGTCTGCTGCCACTCTGCCACCAGCTATTACGTCACAACAATAGCTGCTCACACTGCTCCTCCATTCCTCCTGCTGCTGCTGTCTGTCTGTGTTTCCCACTGCCAGGGTACACAGAATTACCTTCTGCTGCCACTCTGCCACCAGCTATTACGTCAAAACAATAGCTATATTGGTTGTAAAACCAAAACCAAAAAAAACCAATAAAAAAAAAAAAAGGTTTAATTTTTCTGAGGTGCCCGGGTTGAAAACTGTGTTGTCCCAGTTGTGTATTGGACACAATGTGGGCTGCACGACCGCTGTCTGGGACCTCCTGTTGTGTTTATTTACAGCCCTGGTATCACCGCTAGGTACCAGGGCTATTATGTCACGGCGAGCTGCCTGCCTCATTGACTGCCTGCTGCCACACACTCATCCTCCTCCTCCTGCTGCTGAATTTACCTCCTGCTGTCTTTGTGTTTCCACTGCCAGGGAGCACATACAATGGCGCTTCCAACATGCGTGCGCCCACCAGCTATTTGTTACGCTCAAAAATAGCTGCATTTCTTTAAAAAAAAATTTGAAAAGAGAAATACGTGAAGAAGAAGAAGAAGACGATATTGAAAAAGAAGGAGAAGGAGAAGATGAAGAAGAAGATGAAGAAGAAGATGAAGAAGAAGAAGATGAAGATGAAGAAGATGAAGATGAAGAAGAAGAAGAAGATGAAGAAGAAGAAGATGAAGAAGAAGATGAAGAAGATGAAGATGAAGAAGAAGAAGAAGATGATGAAGAAGATGAAGAAGAAGAAGAAGAAGATGAAGAAGAAGAAGATGAAGAAGAAGAAGATGAAGAAGAAGATGAAGAAGATGAAGAAGAAGATGAAGAAGATGAAGATGAAGAAGAAGAAGAAGATGATGAAGAAGATGAAGAAGAAGAAGAAGAAGATGAAGAAGATGAAGAAGAAGAAGAAGAAGATGAAGAAGAAGAAGAAGAAGATGAAGAAGATGAAGAAGATGAAGAAGATGAAGAAGAAGATGAAGATGAAGAAGATGAAGATGAAGAAGATGAAGATGAAGAAGATGAAGAAGATGAAGAAGAAGAAGAAGATGAAGAAGAAGAAGAAGAAGATGAAGAAGAAGATGAAGAAGATGAAGATGAAGAAGAAGAAGAAGATGATGAAGAAGAAGAAGAAGAAGAAGAAGAAGATCTAGAAGAAGATTAAGAAAGATAAAGAAGAAGAAGAACAAGTATATACAGTAACACTACACTACTGAACCAAATTAAGGACACAACTTCTCTTTCCACATTTTTTTTTAAAGGAACATCCCCACATAATCACTTGCTGTTGTTACTTGGAAAAAAAGATGTTTCTTGCATCATTCACCCTCAAAACAAGTGTTGGAAGCTATTTTGGGCCAATTCGAATAGTCAGCTCGAATAGTGAGCTCGAATACCGACTCGAATAGTGAGCTCGAAGTCCGAGGTCGAATCGAATAGTAAAAAATATTCGACTCGAATATTCGACTGACCTCGAATAATTTACTATTCGAATTCGACCAAATTCGAATTTTTAAAAGGGGTATTTGAGCACCACTGCTTTACAGCGCGTTTAAGGGTGATGTCACAGCACAACGGAATAAAGGTACCACTGCCAGTAATCCTTCTCCCATGTCCACACAGGCAAGGACAGGATGCTCCAGCGATCTCATGGTGATGTCGGGCATGCGGAGATTCTTTAGTCCAATGCCTCGCCTTAGCCCTTCCGGATCCACCCTCCACCAACACCTGGACCGACAGGTACCGACTACCTGGCTTTAAGTGTGGATGTAGACACTGTGAGCAGTGATGATGAACCCTTGGACTACTGGGTGCGCAGGCTTGACCTGTGGCCAGAGCTGTCCCAATTTGCCATCCAATTTCTGTTTTGTCCTGCCTCAAGCGTCCTGTCAGAAAGGACCTTCAGCACAGCTGGAGGCAGTGTCACTGAGAAGAGAAGTCTCCTAGGTCAAAAAAGTGTTCAGTACCTCACCTATATCAAAATTAATGAGGCATGGATCCTGGAGGGCTACTGCCCAGCCCAAGACTAAGTCAGTCCCCACACACAGCATCTCTGCCTGCACGCCGTTTGACTGCCTGCCCCAAGACTAAGTCACTCCCCACACAGCATCTCTGCCCGCAGGCCACTTGACTGCCTTCTCCACCACCACCAACAGGGTAAAGGACACCAGACGGATTCCTGAATTTTTAAGGCCGTACAAAGGCATGTACATGTGTCAATTCCCCTTTGTGATCATTATCTTGCCGTGGTGAAGGGGCTTGCGTATCCCAATGCAGCAATGACCGCCGGCTATATGAGTTTCTCGGGGGGGGCGGGGCACACCCATGATAGTAAGGTCGTTGCTTCATTGTGGACAGACCAAATTTGATCAGCTGGACAGTCCCTGTTCTGTCATTCAGCTACCTCAGCCCGGCGACCATATGGGCTTGAAAGCCACCATCGCCTGCACTCTCGTTATGGTGTGCACCAGTCCAGCACGGCCGTCACTACACAAACGGCTGTTTGCAGTCACTGCATACCTTTCACTGCATCTGTGACTGCAGATTGTATTATACCTGCCAGTCAGTGCACACCTTTCACTTGAATGGATGGCAGACTTGCCCTCCATAACAGATTCTCGTGAAAGGCAAGTGGTGTCATCCTTGTCCTCCATAACAGATTCTCGTTAAAGGATTTAAAGTTGATTCATCTCATATACAGAAGGGACTCAAAAGTCCTCCTGTATTATTGTTATTTTTGGTCACTACCTCGGGACGTGCATGCCATGCCTGCTGCCTTCCTTGGATGTGTGGTGGTAGCCGTTCCTGCTCCTTTGCCCACAGCTTGCCTGCGGCCTTCCTTGGATGTGTGGTGGTGGTAGCCGCTTCTTAGGCTCCCACTCCAGACCGTCATCGAACCAGGATTCCCCGGCCATTACCCGTGGTCACTGGCAATGGCAGACTTGCCCTCCAGAAAAGATTCTCGTGAAAGGCAAGTGGTGTCATCCTTGTCTTCCATAAAAGATTCTCGTGAAAGGCAAGTGGTGTCATCCTTGTCCTCCATAACAGATTCTCGTAAAAAGGCAAGTGATGTCATCCTTGTTCTCCATACAGATTCTCGTGAAAGGCAAGTGGTGTCATCATTGTCCTCCATAACAGATTCTATTTAAAGGATTTAAAGTTGATTCATCTCATATACAGCAGGGCCTCGAAAGTCCTGCTGTATTATTGTTATTTTTGGTCACTACCTCGGGACGTGCATGTCATGCCTGCTGCCTTCCTTGGATGTGTGGTGGTAGCCATTTCTCAGGCTCCAACTCCAGACCGGAATTGAACCCTGATTCCCCGGCCATTACCCGTGGTCCAGATGGCAGACTTACTCTCCATAATAGATTCTCGTTGAAGGTACTGAACAGCAAGTAGAAAATGTAATTAAAAAAAAAATAGATGTAAGCTTTAGCAATGGTAGAGAAAGAACCATCAAAAGTTGATAAGGCAGTCAGACATTACCTGATATCACTGAGTGAGGAAGAGCAATCTCGCCATGGTGCGCAGTAATCCAGCACGGCCGTCACAACACAAACAGCTGTTTGCGGTGCGTTACACAGTGAGTTTGCAAGATGTTTTAAAGCACTTTAGGCCTGCAATTTAGCATTCAATGTGATTTCTGCCCTTAAAACGCTGCTGTGCGTCACATCCAGATTTTTCCCCGGGACTTTTGGCATGTATCCCACTCCGCCATGCCCCCCTCCAGGTGTTAGACCCCTTGAAACAACTTTTCCATCTCTTTTCTGGCCAGCATAAGTGTTTCTAGCTTTCAAAGTTCGCCTCCCCATTGAAGTTTTGCGGAAGTTCGCGTTTGCGGTTTGCGAACCAAAAATCGGAGGTTCAGGCCATCTCTAATGCTAACACCACTTTATTTCGTCCCCCAACAAGTAAGAGATGTGGGTAGCGGCCTAACAGCCGTTTTGAGAGCATCGCTGGCTTCCTCAGAGGTCACAAAGAGTGGTCTCTGAGAAAGCCAGCGACGGTTGCAAAATGGCTGTCAAGCCACCACACACTTGCCTTGTTTGTTTGTTGGGGGATGAAATAAAGTGGTGTTAGCATTTGCAACTTACCTGGTGCCCGGATTTTCTCTTTCTACAAGTATTGGACTGTTTGTTCTGTCCGGAGGCACAGTAAGTCACCCAACTCCCTGAGGTAGCCTGGATGCACCTAGGGCCGATCTATTTTGTTTCTACATACAAGATAAATTTAACAGAGTCAGTGGTGGAATGAGGACATGGAGCAAGGGCCAGACAGGCTATATGGAATCTAGAGCATTCTCTTACCATAGATAAGCACCTGAAGAGTGTTTTTTTTGCTTCAGGTTCACTTTAAGAAACAAAAATGATTTTGTATTTACCATAAATAGCACTGATATTTTCCACAGTGCACCCTAAAGTAAATAGAAAAAAATCATGCCCCTTAACGAGTAGATAGAAAAAAAATCATGTCCCTTAACTGTACCTGAAGAGCTTGCACACTCGAATTCCTACCTAGGCTGTAGGATGGGGCTGGACAGTCATAGCGGCAACTAGAACCCACGTCTCTAACATAAAAAAGAGACTTTGATTCCACAAATTTTCACATGCGTACAAACCTATTTGTAAACCTATATGTATGTCCCTATCTGTTAACTTGCTTGAGTTTTACCCACTTTGAGGAATAGATGTGCAGTGATTAGGGAGGTAGCTTCTGGTTCCTGCTGTCATGAAGACTGCACTGGGGTACATAGACTGTGTTTATAATTCAATGACCAGCCCCACCTTTTAGCCTTTAATAATACAGGAATGCTTCGCATTCCATGGACAGCAAAGATGACTAACAAGAAGTATTGGAAAGTATAAGACCAGGGGTGCATGAAATAGAGGCGCTATGAAAAAAGGGCGCAGGATATAGCAGAATTTCTTATTTTACAATTATAAGTACAAGATTCCTCAAGTGTCCAGGAGCACCACCAAGGCCAGCAGTTTCAAAAATACTGGTGTGCCAAGGTCCTCACCCCGGTACCTGGGGGCCACAGCAAATAGTATCACACACAGGACCGGCACCACGCTGAGTATTATTAGCTCTTTAACCATTTACCGCCATCCTAACGTATTAAAACGTCATGCTTACTGCTATTAACAGCAACATGACGTTTTAATACGTCGCGCATTCCCGCCGCTGCTACCGCCGTGTGTCCGCCGCTACCGCCGCCATTACCGTCGGGATCCCGTGCTGGGCGATTGGGGAAGAGGACTGGAGTGCCTGGAGTGAATGGACGTGACTGCGAACAGCGGCTACGTCCATTCACATAAACAGGAAATGTAACAGTTTAATAAAGTGTGTAAAAAAAAAAAAAAAAAAAAGTGAACACGTCCTATGAGTGTTCACCAGCACCACCAAAAAGTATATTACACCTACAAAACACATACATTTTCAAGTATATACACATCATTAATAAAATTACACTTCCAACCCTCCCCCCCAAAAAAACACTTGTAAAAAAAAAAAAATCAGCTTAAAAAAAAAAAAAAAATAGTTGCCTTAGGGACTCAGCTTTTTTTATTCTATATTTTATGGGGGAAAATTAATTTTAATTTATTACATAGGGGCTTGTAATTATGGCCAGAACAAACAGAAAAATAACCACTTATATTTCAAAATAATATACTGTCGCCATACATTATGGTAGGGACATAATCTAAACGGTTTAATTATCGGGACCACTGGGCAAATAAAACGTGTTTGTTTTATCCACAGGAGAATGTTTAATTTTAAAACTATAAAGGCTGAACACTGAGAAATAATGATTTTTTTTCTTTTTTTTTCTGTTTTTCTCATTAAAATGCATTTAGAATAAAAAAATTCTTAGCAAAATGTACTATCCACAGAAAGCCTAATTGGTGGCGAAAAAAACGAGGTATAGATCATTTTCTTGTGATAAGTAGTAATAAAGTTATTAGGGAATAAAAGGGAGGAGCGCTGACAACTGAAAATTGCTCTGGTCCGTTAGGATAAAAACCCTTGGGGGTGAACTGGTTAAGGCTTTATTAATGCAGACATGATAAGCAACAACAGACAGCGATCGCTTAGCAACTTGACAAAGGCCGGTGTAGGCCGAAACAGCAGTCTGTTGTTGCTTATCATGTCTGCATTAATAAAGCCTTAAAGAGCTAATAATACTCAGCGTGGTGCCGGTCCTGTGTGTGATACAATTATAAGTACAAAAATATCGGTATTGAAATAAATTTCATTTTTTCATTTTTAAAGATTTCTATTATTCCAGAGACACATAGTTTATGTCTAATCGTGTTTCCATGTGACATTTAGCACAAACTATCAATAACATGTTACCAGAAAAATACATATACAGTATAAATTCAATGACAAAAAACATTAATTGTAATCTTAATCATATATTTTCATTTCAGAGAAATTTTAGCAGTATAAATGTAACGGTAAAAATGATTAGTTGTAATCTTAATCATCTATTTTCATTTCTGAGAAATTGTAGTGGGTAATTTTTAAGTCTAATATAACACCTTTCCATACATCAAACAGTATTTTAGTGTTAGTGATTTACGTGATTGAAAAAAAAGTCAAAGTTTGACAGATTGTAACATTTCAGAAATCTGTCAAATGTACCACGCACATATGTTCAATTTTTCCTCAGTTATGATAAAAATGATTGGAAACTCTGAGAAAATTGCTTGGGTGTATATATTAATAAATTGACAATGTACCACACACCTTTCGACTTTTATAAAAATGTATCAAAAAAGTCCACCATTTCCGATTGACATGACTGCTATCAAATAAAAACGGGAAATCAGTTTCTTGCTCGAATAAAAAAAAAAGCTTTTGATTTTTCAGGAAGTCCAATCTTTTTTATTGAATTGTCGTAAAATTGGATCATTTTATTGTACCATGCACCTTAACTTAGATGTACCAGTGTAACATGATTTTGCAAATACTGTATGTGGAACCAAGGAGCCTCATGCAATAAACTCTGATAATGTTGCCATGTGCAGGGAGCAGTGATGTGTGCTGTTGCTATGGTAATGTACGATACATGGTGTTACCATAGCAATATGCGTGTTAGCCCGGTAACGCACCTGGTGGCGATAAGGATTGATGGTCAGTGCTCACCCTGCTCTAGTAACAGTAAAATTACCGTGCGCTCCCTGTACATAACAACTTTACTGGAGTTAACTACATCAGGCCCAATGGCCTCAATACACTAAGCTTTATCAAACGTTTGAAAATTTACCTCATGAGTAAAATCTAATTTTGAATTCACTAAGGTGTTATAAATTTAACAAATGTTTTATCGATAAAACGTTCAATAAATCTATAACACCTTAGTGAATTAAAAATTAGATTATCAAACGTTTGATAAAATGTTTGATAAAGCTTAGTGAATTGAGGCCTATGTGTCTCATTTTTAGATTAGATAGAAATGTGTGTCCTTATTCCTCCTAGTTTTCATCTTTCATTAGCTGACCGGTCCTGCTCTACAGGTCTCAGCAAGCCAGATGCTGTGTGGTTTAAGGGCTTGTTGTTCTTTTTTTGTATAATTGTACAGGGGTTGGACAAAATAATGGAAACACCTTGAAAATCAACAACATTTATTTTAATATGGTGTAGAATTGTAGATCCACATTTTGCGGCAATTACAGCCTCAATTCTCTCAATTGTGAATTGTTTCCAAAGGAATTTTAGCCCATTCTTCAGTTAAAACACCCTCCAGTTCCTTTAGAGACGATGGCGGCGGAAATTGACTTCTTACTTAAATCTCTAATTCTAACAACCATAAATGCTCAATAATGTTGAGGTCTGGGGATTGTGTTGGCCAGATGAGATGCTCAACTTCATTAGAATGTTCCTCGTGCCATTCTTTAACAATTCTAGCTGTATGGATTGGGGCATTATCATCTTGAAACATGGCATTCCCCTCCGGAAACAGTTCTTGAACAATAGGATGAACTTGGTCACCCAAGATTCCTAAATAGTCTCGGCTGTTAATTCTTCCATGAATGGAAATCATTGGCCCGGTGGATTTCCAAGAAACAGCACCCCAGATCATCACAGAACCCCCGCAATGTTTTACGGTTGGGAGAAGGCAGTCTGGATGAAATGCTTCTTTAGGCTGTCTCCAAACGTACCGTATACTCAGCCGGAGGTCGGAAATAAGGTAAACGATGATTCGTCAGAGAAAATCACATTTTTCCACTGCTCGAGGGCCCAATATTGGTGGTTTCTACACCACTCTAAACGCTTTGAAACATTTGTCTTTGAGAGCAGAGGTTTTCTAATTACAGTTCTTCCGTGGAATCCAGATTTGTGCAGCTCTCAACAAATAGTTTTTGTGGAAACTGGGTTCTGTAGGTGTTCATTCAGCTCTGCAGTGATTTTAGGAGCCGTGGTCTTGCAAGCTTTTCTAACAATTTGATTTAGAGTCCGACAGTCTTTCTCAGACAACTTCGACTTTTGGCCACAACTGTGCTTTGCTAAGGACGTTTTTCCTTCTCTTTCAAAAGGCAGTCATTACTTTTGAGACAGTACCTCTTGAAATGCCAAGCATTTGGGCAGTTTTTGTTACAGTAGGGCCTGCCATACGAACACTAACAATTTGGCCTCTTTGAAAGTCTGAGAGATCTACAATTTTTATAAATTATAACCAACTTTGGTTTAAATATCTACAAAAAACAATTATTTTAATTAAACATATCAAATAACAAAAATAATAAACAAAATAAAATTTAACATATGTCAAGTTTTGATTGCTTAAAACATGTTCAAATATTATGATGACAAAATGTTAGGTGTTTCCATTATTTTGTACAACCCCTGTATGTTCTACCCTAAAAAAATAAAAATCCACAAATGTAAAAAATACAGTTTGTGTAAAATAATAGTAATGTTACAAAAAAGTCCTGTTTTATATGAAATCTCTATCATAGGTGTGTGTAACTAACCACTTCACTCCACAGGCTGTTTTACCCTTGCCGCCGCCCGCCAACAACAATTTTCACCTGTCTGTGCTCCTCTCAATCATTTGGCCATAACTTTTTCACTGCTTATCACACATAAATGATATATACCTTGTTTTTTGCTCCACAAATTTTGGGGGTGAAATTTGTTTATAGTAATTACATTATTTTTGAATGCATTTTAAGGGAAAAACAAGGAAAAAAAATATTCCTCAAATTCCATCCCTTAAAGTTTTAAAATAAATAATGCTACTGTACATAAAACCCACATATTGTATTTTGCTATTTGTCTCAGATATCACAACATTTAAATTATGATCCTAGTACAATGTATGGTGACAATATATTATTTGGAAATAAAGGTGTATTTTTCTGCAATGTGTTTTCTGTACCCTATCAATAATTATAAACCCTTATTTGCTAAAACAACAGTAATATACCCTCATGACATACATGTTAAACAAGCTGAGTCCTAAGGTCACTATTTATGAATTTTTGAAGGTTTTTTTTTTTATAGTAACTAAGGGAGTGGTGGGTAGAAGGGGTTCATTTATTCTTATTTATTCTTATTGTTTTATAAAGTGCCACTGCCAACATATTCCCTGGTGCTGTGCAAAGTAAGAAACAAACATGGGGTACAAAATAGTACAGACAATTGTGTACATCGACATACGCAGCAGCCACAAGCGATGCATTCAATTTTCCTTTGCAGCTAACAAGGGCAAATTACGATGTTTTAATACATTCAGTTTGCAAGAACTTGTTGAATTACACAATTCTGGTTGTCACTGCATGAGATGAAGTCTTCCCTGTTTTTTTTTTTTTTTTAAAGGGACATAGCAACAGTCTGTTCAGCCAGTATAGGTACCATGCCAGATCATGCCAGCAAAACTGACTTAACCACATCACCCCCAAGGGTTTTTACCCTAATGGACCTGTAACGATCGGTGTAACACAGAGAGGATCTGATTACCGGTGATCTGCAGTATCACTGGGAATACAGATATATACCAGATTATTGATGATCTGCAGTATCACCGATAATCAGATATATCTACTAACCTCTGGACACCTGAGTGATAAGAGTGTTTAGGTGTAACAGTAACACTTTGAAGGCTGAACCTCAATAGCAGGTATAGGACAGTAAAGAGTACTGCACAAATGCTAGTTTTTTCCGTTAGCCTAGACTCTCCCGGGGAGGAGCTAGGCTGAGCGTAGGAAGGACAGAGCGTGAGTGACACTAAAGAGGGAGTGTCACCAACAGGTTTGTGAACTGCCTCTGTCAGAGTAGACAGCACCTCTAAACAGAGGTCGGGCAATCCAGGTCGTTAACACACAGACAGATCAGGTACAAAATCGGGAGACAGATACGGAGTAATAAGACTAGCAGGGTTCGGCAACAGGGAATCAGTATAACGAGGTACAGAATCAGGAGGCAGGTGCAGAGTCTAAGGACGAGCCGGGGTTCGGCAACAGAGTATCAGAATAGCAAAGTACAGAATCAGGTTTCAGAAGAATAGTCAGGCAAGCAGAAAGTCATAACAGATAATCACAATTCCTAGTCTAAGGTGTGAGATCCTTAGCCGTCAACACCTAGGCAACTGACTAAATAATTACAGATAATGTCACAGAACTGACAAGGTCTGAGTGCTACCACGTAGTGATCGCAACTCCAGACACCAGAGGAATGACCAGCCACCAGTATATATACTCTGCGCTCTCCAGCGCCTCCCCTAAGTGCTGGACCAATGAGAAGTGGTGAAAGTGTCAGCTGACCGGCCAGGTCAGCTGACTCTCTTCTGGCTGCCATATAAGCTCTGCCTCTCAGCGCGCGCGCGTCACTCTAAACCTGTGTGGACTATGAGTCCCAGCCATACCAGACATGTTTTGCAATGTATGCTCTGAACTGGACGCGGGATCCGCCGCACTGCAAGCGGCAGCTTCCCCACGTTCACTCATACTGTTAGCAGTACTATTATGCGCACAATCTGCCGCGTCCAAATGCGGACTCCGCCGCTCTGCCCACGCGGCATGCGGCAGTTTCTCCACGTTGTGTCGCTATGTTGGACGCGGAAACAGCCGCCTCACACTGAGAACTTGCGACGGCTTTTCCGCGTTTCCTCACAGTACCCCCCCCCCCCCCCCCTGAGGAGTGGACTCCGGACAACTCCTACCAGGCTTCTCAGGATGCAGTGCGTGGAACTCCTTTCTTAATTTGTCAGCATGCATGCGACACTCAGGTACCCATGTTCTCTCCTCAATGCCATACCCTTTCCAGTGCACCAGATACTGCACTGAGTTCTGTACTGTACGTGAGTCTAAAATCTTCTCTACTTCGTACTCAGGTTGGTCATCAACTATCACTGGAGGAGGAGGAGTGGGACCCACATGGACTGCTGGTTTAAGAAGGGATACATGAAAAGATCTTACGCCACTCATGCTGGCAGGAAGATCAATGGCATAAGTGACATTGTTGATCTTCCTAGTCACCGGAAACGGACACACAAACCTGGGACCCAGCTTGGCCGAAGGTTGTTTCAAGGTCAAGTGACGTGTGGACACCCAGACCAAGTCACCTGGTTGAAACCTCCACTCTAGGGAACGTTTCCTATCGGCTTGAATTTTTTGACTTTGAAATGCTTTCTCCAGGTTGCCTTTCACGATCCTCCAAATTTTTTTAAATTAGCTTTGCCAGGCCTCCAGAGCTCGAAACGGGGTGGAGGCCACTGGCAATGGGGAGAATTCAGGCAACCTCCCAGTCACTACTTGAAATGGAGAAAAACCAGAGGAAGAGCTTTTCAAATTATTGTGCGCAAACTCTGCGAAGGGCAGGAACCTGACCCAATCATTTTGCGCCTCTGCAACGAAGCACCTCAAAAACTGTTCCAATGACTGATTGATTCTCTCGGTCTGCCCGTTTTATCTGTGGGTGGTAGCCCGACGAAAATGACAGTTCCATGCCCATTTGGTGACAAAATGCCCTCCAAAATCTGGAAACAAATTGGACTCCCCTATCTGACACTATGTTTTCCGGAATGCCATGCAGACGGAAAACGTGGATGATGAACAAGTCGGCCAACTCCTGGGCCGAGGGGAGTCCTTTCAAGGGCACGAAATGGGCCATTTTGCTAAAGCAGTCGACTACCACCCAAATGACTGACATGCCCTCAGACCTGGGGAGCTCACCCATAAAATCCATGGACAAGTGGGTCCACGGCTCACTCGGGGTGGGCAAAGGCTGCAATCTTCCCAAAAGTGCCAGCCGGGAGGGCTTACTTTTCGCACATACTGCACATTCCCTAACATATTCCTTGCAGTCCGTTGCCAACGAAGGCCACCAAGCACACCTGGCAACCAGATCCTGTGTTCTGGAAGCCCCAGGATGTCCAGCATTCTTGTGTGCGTGGAACATCTGCAGAATCTGGAGACGGAATGGCAGAGGAATAAACATAACCCCTTCAGGCTTTCCCTCAGGGATGTCCTGCTGAAAGGGACTTAAGGTCTCTGTCCAGTCTTCCCAAGTCTCTGTTACCGCTAGCACCAGCTTTTGTGGGATAATGGACTCTGGGACAGGGGGCTGTGCTGTCTCCGGCTCAAAGCATCTGGACAGAGCATCTGCCTTAATGTTTTTGCTACCCGGAGTGTATGTAATTATAAATCTGAACCTCGAGAAAAATAAGGACCATCGAGCCTGACGGGGACTCAATCTTTTAGCCCCCTCGATGTATTCCAAATTTTTGTGATCAGTGTAAACTGTAATTGTATGTTCCGCTCCTTCTAACCAATGACGCCATTCTTCAAAGGCCAATTTGATGGCCAGGAGCTCTCTATTGCCTATATGGTAGTTTCTCTCTGCCGGAGAGAACCTACGAGAAAAATAGGCACACGGGTGTAATCTACCCTGCAACCCTGACCGCTGAGACAGCACAGCCCCTACCCCGACCTCCGAGGCGTCTACCTCAACAATAAAAGGATAGGAGGTGTCAACGTGTCTCAGGATGGGTGCCGAACAAAACAATTTCTTCAAGGTGGAGAATGCGTGCAAAGCTTCAGGAGACCAGTGAGTGGTATCTGCCCCTTTCTTAGTAAGACAGGTGACTGTGAGGAAACGCGGAAAAGCCGTCGCAAGTTCTCAGTGTGAGGCGGCTGTTTCCGCGTCCAACATAGCGGCACAACGCGGAGAAACCGCCGCATGCCGCGTGGGCAGAGCGGCGGAGTCCGCATTGGACGCGGCAGATTGTGCGCATAATAGTACTGCTAACAATATGAGTGAACGTGGGGAAGCCGCCGCTTACAGTGCGGCGGGTCCCGCGTCCAGTTCAGAGCATACATTGCAAAACATGTCTGGTATGGCTGGGACTCATAGTCCACACAGGTTTAGAGTGATGCGCACGCACGCTGAGAGGCAGAGCTTATATGGCAGCCAGAAGAGAGCTGGCCGGTCAGCTGACACTTTCACCACTTCTCATTGGTCCAGCACTTAGGGGAGGCGCTGGAGAGCGCAGAGTATATATACTGGTGGCTGGTCATTCCTCTGGGGTCTGACGTTCTGTAACGATCGGTGTAACACAGAGAGGATCTGATTACCGGTGATCTGCAGTATCACTGGGAATACAGATATATACCAGATTATTGATGATCTGCAGTATCACCGATAATCAGATACATCTACTAACCTCTGGACACCTGAGTGATAAGAGTGTTTAAGTGTAACAGTAACACTTTGAGGGCTGAACCTCAATAGCAGGTATAGGACAGTAAAGAGTACTGCACAAATGCTAGTTCCTTCCGTTAGCCTAGACTCTCCCGGGGGAGGAGCTAGGCTGAGCGTAGGAAGAACAGAGCGTGAGTGACACTAAAGAGGGAGTGTCACCAACAGGTTTGTGAACTGCCTCTGTCAGAGTAGACAGCTCTCGAGGTCGGGCAATCCAGGTCGTTAACACACAGACAAATCAGGTACAAAATCGGGAGACAGATACGGAGTAATAAGACTAGCAGGGTTCGGCAACAGGGAATCAGAAAAACGAGGTACAAAATCAGGAGGCAGGTGCAGAGTCTAAGGACGAGCCGGGGTTCGGCAACAGAGAATCAGAATAGCAAAGTACAGAATCAGGTTTCAGAAGAATAGTCAGGCAAGCAGAAAGTCATAACAGATAATCACAATTCCTAGTCTAAGGTGTGAGATCCTTAGCCGTCAACACCTAGGCAACTGACTAAATAATTACAGATAATGTCACAGAACTGACAAGGTCTGAGTGCTACCACGTAGTGATCGCAACGCCAGACACCAGAGGAATGACCAACCACCAGTATATATACTCTGCGCTCTCCAGCACCTCCCCTAAGTGCTGGACCAATGAGAAGTGGTGAAAGTGTCAGCTGACCGGCCAGGTCAGCTCTCTTCTGGCTGCCATATAAGCTCTGCCTCTCAGCGCGCGCGCGCGTCACTCTAAACCCGTGTGGACCATGAGTCCCAGCCAGACATGTTTTGCAATGTATGCTCTGAACTGGACGCGGGACCCGCCGCACTGCAAGCGGCGGCTTCCCCGCGTTCACTCATACTGTTAGCAGTACTATTATGCGCACAATCTGCCGCGTCCAATGCGGACTCCGCCGCTCTGCCCACGCGGCATGTGGCGGTTTCTCTGTGTTGTGCCGCTATGTTGGATGCGGAAACAGCCGCCTCACACTGAGAACTTGCGATGGCTTTTCCGCGTTTCCTCACATGCAATTTTTACCAGTCAGCGCTCCTCCCGTTCATTCACCAATAACTTTATCACTACTACTTATCACACCACAATGACCTATGCTTTGTTTTTTTTGCAACAAATTAGGGTTTTTTTTAGGTGATATTTGTCTTCAGTAATTACTTTATTTTCTATTCAATTTAAATGGAAAACTTGAGTGAAAAAATACACTATTTCTCCAATTTCATCCCCTATAATTTTAAAATAAACAATGCTACTGTAAATAAAGCCCACACATTTTATTTGCCCATTTGTCTGAGTTATTACAATGTTTAACAACTTGAGGACCAGAGGTTTATACCCCCTCTAGTGACCAGGCCATTTTTTACAATTCAGCACAACTTAGCACCCAAATTAATTTTACCTCTTTTTCTTCTCACAATCACAAATAGGGCTTTCGTATGGTGGTCTCGTTGCTGCTGAGACAGTTGTATTTTTTTATAAAAAACAAAACAAAATACAAACCAGTGAAATGTTTCCATTTTTTTTAATAACCCCCTCCCTCCTCCCTTCCCCTCCTAAATTAGCCATACACTACGATGCATACACTATACTACTATGTTAGGGATTAGATTGTGAGCCCATCGGAGGGACAGTTAGTGACAAGCATATCCTCTGTGCAGTGCTGCGTTAGATGTCAGTGCTATATAAATATATTTTCTAGCATAAATAAAGATTGCAACCTGCCAGCACTGATCAGCCGCTGGCAGGCTGCTAGCTGTGCCCCACTGTGTTGTCTGACGGGAGAGTGCACTCGTGCAAGCTCCCATCTAATCTCGCTCCTTGCGAGATCACGCCATATGGCGTGATTGAGGAATGAGAGAGCCACTTTGCAGCTGCCATCCTGCATTAGGCGGTCGCAGAATGGTTAAATTATGTCCCTAGTACAATGTATAATGACAATATATTATTTTGAAATAAAGGTGTATTTGTTCTAAGTTTTTTGTACTGGATCAATAATAACAAGCCTTTATTTGCAAAAAATAACAATAATATACCCTCATTGTGAGGAATGGCGAAATTACCTCAGCGGCGGAAAGCAACGGGACCGCCACTTCCGCGTCTGACATCAGGGCGGCTGTCGCCGCGTCATCGCAGGCATCTCTCGCGGCTTCCGGCAGAGCTTTCTGCCGTGCATCAGGTCAGGTCGGCTCTCTCGCGCACGGAGAGGCAAAACCTTTATGGTCTTAGGAGATGAGTCAGCTGACCTCTGGCTGCTGCTTCCTTTCGCTGATTGGTGGAGATGTCTTGGGCGCGACACTTGTGATTGCCTGTCTGCATTTAAGCTGGGAGATGTCTGCACCACATTGTCTGTTGTTGCGAAAACTTCACAGTGAAAGCTCTCAGACCTTAGTCAGATTTGTGTGTGCTTGAACCGGCAGGACCCCGGGGATCCACACTTAGCTCAGGATTATTATTACTACTGTTATTTGATATTATTGTGTATTGCCTTTTGCCTGTACCTCCGATTACTCTCTGCCTTACGATTCTGTACCTTTGCCAATCTGATCTGTTGGCGACTTCTGCCTGAACACTCACTCTGATCTGCCTTACGATTGTGTACCTTTGCCAATCTGATCTGTTGCCAACCTCGGCCTGTATACTCACTACGATTTTGCCTGATGATTCTGTACTGCTGACTGACCGATCTGTTACCGACTACACCTGTACGACCACTCTTGTGAGTGATAGCCCCTACCACTCAGGGCTATCACTCTCCAAGTGCTCCTGAATATTATTGTGCACTAAATCACGTGTGATCACACTTTGAATAAAATACTGACTATTGTGCTGATAGAGCTCATTCTGATCATCAGATATATCACTGATCATTACACTCATGCTATAGCAAAAAGGCAGAGTCCTTAACATAACTATTTATGTATTTTTTTTCTTAAATGCTGTCTTGTTTTATTTTGGTAACAGGGGGAAGGGGGGGGGGGGGGGAAGGAGGAGGCATTGATATATTTTTATTTAATGTAAAAAATTTAAAATGTAGTGTAAAATGTGTATTTTTTTTTCATTTTTATGTATATTTCTTTTACCACTAGATGCCCCCACACTCACTAGTCTTTGTGCTTTGAACAGGCACACAGACAGTGCTGTTATAGAAAAAATCATTGGCTTCTCGTTAAAGCCATGATCTTTCCCTTACAGGCATTTTTATTGGTCCAGGGAATACTTGTTCCCTTTCACCAATTGCAGCTCTTTGAATTCTGATGGGTATGTGCGGCAGGTGCGTGCACTGCACCGGTGGCGGAGGACATTTTAGAATATCTATTGGTCTGTTAAGAGGGATCAACAAAACGTTATAAAATGACACTGGTTCTGTTACTGGTTAAAGCAAATCTGAAGTGGCAATAACCTTATAAGATAATGCATTGTATATAAATAGAATATTAGAAGCTAAGAAAAAAGTCTCATGTTGTTATCCAGTACAGGAAGAGTTAAAAAATGTGAGTTGCTATCTATGCAAAAGAGCTTCTCTGAGCTGCTTTGTTTTACAGCATAAAATGCTGAGTGTGGATTCTAAACTGCAACTGTGATAGTCTGATACAATGTTATAAACAGAACTATATACGGTAACTGAAAATTAAAGTATGAGATTCTTTTCTTTGCTGCTAATGTTTTGTTTATTATCCGTACTACACATAGAGATGAGCGTAATGGCGTAATTACGATTTCGCGAAATTTTGCGTAATTAGTGTAATTACGTTTATGGCCGTAAGTACATAATCGTAATGAAGAAGGATTTCGCGAAATTTCGCGTAAGCGTAATTTTCGCGTAATTTTCGCATTGCAACGGGTATTACGAAATTAATGCGTATGGCCATGCTCCCGAAGCGGAAAAGTTGACGCATGGATCAATGTTAGGTAGCCGCCGACTTTAAGGGTTAATAGCAAAGCCCCCTTAAATGCTAAGAGCATCAAATTTGGAGAATATATTAAGGAGATCAGAAGGAATAAGAGGAAAAATTTTTTTTTCAAAAAGACCTTATAGTTTTTGAGAAAATCGATGTTAAATTTTCAAAGGAAAAATGTAAACATTTAAAAACCCGCTGACTTTAACGGTTAATAGCAAAGCCTGCTTAAAGTTTAGGAACACCAAATTCCCAGGGTATATTAAGGGGATCAGTGGGAATAAGAGGAAAATTTTTTTTTTCAAAAAGACCTTATAGTTTTTGAGAAAATCGATTTTTAAGTTTCAAGGGCGAAAATGTCTTTTAAATGCGGAAAATGTCAGGTTTTTTTGCACAGGTAACAATAGTGTATTATTTTCATAGATTCCGCCAAGTAGGAAGAGTTTTACTTACTTCGTTCTGAGTGTGGGAAATATAAAAAAAAAACGACATGGGGTCCTCCCTCCCAGACCTCTTTAACCCCTTGTCCCCCATGCAGGCTGGGATAGCCAGAATGCGGAGCACCGGCCGCGTGGGGCTCCGCACCCTGACTATACCAGCCCGCATGGTCCATGGATTGGGGGGTCTCGGAAGGGGAGGGGCAGCCAAGCTTTCCCCTCCCCCTCCGAGCCCTTGTCCAATCCAAAGACAAGGGGCTCTTCTCCACCTCTGATGGGCGGTGGAGGCCGCAATTTTCTGGGGGGGGGGGGGTTCATGGTGGAATCTGGGAGTCCCCTTTAAAAAGGGTTCCCCCAGATGCCCACCCCCCTCCCAGGAGAAATGAGTATAGAGGTACTTGTACCCCTTACCCATTTCCTTTAAGAGTTAAAAGTAAATAAACACACAAACACTTAGTAAAAGTATTTTAATTGAACAAAAAACATAACCACGAAAAAAGTCCTTTAATATTCTTAATTAACCATTAATACTTACCTGTCCCTTTAAATAAATGATCCCTCGAAATAGCCTCGGAAATGTTCTATCAGTTACAATGTAACAAAGTTATTACAATGTAACAACTTTGTTACATTGTAACTACGCCGTACCCGACGTCACTCGCCGCTCAGCCGCCGCAGCATACACTTACGCGTCCGTGCAGGACACCAAGTCCCCGCAGCTCCCGCTGTCCACCCCGCCCACATCTGTCACCCACATGTGAGTGACATGTGGGTGGTATGTGGGAGAGGCGGGGAGGGCAGCGGAGCCGGCGGGGACTTAGCGTCCTGCACGGACCCGACAGAGCTCTGAGCTATATAGCTCAGAGCTCTCTAAAGCATCTTTGTATTTTGGATCCAAGGAGCCCCATTGGTCCTTAGCAGACCAATGGGGTTCCTTCTGATTTGAAGGAACCCCATTGGTCTGCTAAGGACCAATGGGGCTCCATGGAGCCAAAATACAAAGATGCTTTAGAGAGCTCTGAGCTATATAGCTCAGAGCTCTGTCGGGTCTGTGCAGCGCAGACGCGTATGCGGCGGTGGCGAGTGACGTCGGGTGCGGCGTAGTTACAATGTAACAAAGTTGTTACTTTGTAATAACTTTGTTACATTGTAACTGATAGAACATTTCCGAGGCTATTTCGAGGGATCATTTATTTAAAGGGACAGGTAAGTATTAATGGTTAATTAAGAATATTAAAGGACTTTTTTCGTGGTTATGTTTTTTGTTCAATTAACCACTTCCGGATTCCGGGTGGTTTGGCTGATCTGTGCTGCGGGGGCTCTTCAGCCCGCAGCACAGATCAGAAATCAGGCAGGGCGATCAGACCTCCCCCCTTTTTTCCCCACCAGGGGGATGTCCTGCTGGGGGGGTCTGATCGCCGCCGCGCTGCTGTGCCTAGCGGGGGGGGCTCCTCAAAGCCCCCCTCCGCAGCACTAGTCCTCCCTCTGCCTCCTTCCCTCCCTCTCCCGTCCCCTGTGTGTGGCGCAGGACGGAAAGCCGTCCTGCGCCGGATAGGATAGGCTTTAACCTATCAGATGCCGGCGATCCCCGGCCAATCAGTGGTCTTCCCCGCGTGTTTACATTTACCCTGCGAGCCGTAATCGGCGGCTCGCAGGGTGTTCACGGAGACACCCTCCGTGAACTGACATGGAACGGCTATGGAAACCACTTCAGGATTCAGGGGCGTAGTTAAGCGTACGCAGAATCCTGAAGTGGTTAAAATACTTTTTCTAAGTGTTTGTGTGTTTATTTACTTTTAACTCTTAAAGGAAATGGGTAAGGGGTACAAGTACCTCTATACTCATTTCTCCTGGGAGGGGGGGTGGGCATCTGGGGGACCCCTTTTTAAAGGGGACTCCCAGATTCCACCATGAACCCCCCCCCCCCCCCCAGGAAATCGCGGCCTCCACCTCCACCACCCATCGGAGGTGGAGAAGAGCCCCTTGTCCTTGGATTGGACAAGGGCTCGGAGGGGGAGGGGAAAGCTTGGCTGCCCCTCCCCTTCCAAGACCCCCCAATCCATGGACCATGCGGGCTGGTATAGTCAGGGTGCGGAGCCCCACGCGGCCGGTGCTCCGCATTCTGGCTATCCCAGCCTGCCTAGGGGACAAGGGGTTAAAGAGGTCTGGGAGGGGGGACCCCACGTCGGTTTTTTTTTATATTTCCCACACTCAGAACGAAGTAAGTAAAACTCTTCCCACTTGGGGGAATCTATGAAAATAATACACTATTGTTACCTGTGCAAAAAAAACTGACATTTTCCGCATTTAAAAGACATTTTCGCCCTTGAAACTTAAAAATTGATTTTCTCAAAAACTATAAGGTCTTTTTGAAAAAAAAAAAATTTCCTCTTATTCCCACTGATCCCCTTAATATACCCTGGGAATTTGGTGTTCCTAAACTTTAAGCAGGCTTTGCTATTAACCGTTAAAGTCGGCAGGTTTTTAAATGTTTACATTTTTCCTTTGAAACTTTAACATCGATTTTCTCAAAAACTATAAGGTCTTTTTGAAAAAAAAATTTTCCTCTTATTCCTCCTGATCTCCTTAATATATTCTCCAAATTTGAGGCTCTTAGCATTTAAGGGGGCTTTGCTATTAACCCTTAAAGTCGGCGGCTTTTTTATATTATACGGAGCGTTACGGTTTAACGCGAAATTACGGTAGCGTTTAATGCGAAATTACGGCATGAACGAAACGCGAAATTACGCGTTGAAAATTACGCTTACGGTATTTTCAATTACGATTTTAATGGCAATTACGCTACTGTAATTTCGCATCGTAATCGCAAATTTCGCATGCGTAATTTTAGTAATGCGAAATTACGAAAATTTCAGCTCAACTCTAACTACACATACAATTCATTCTCTCATATGTTTACTTTCCCTTCAGATTTGCTTTAAATGCTGTTACCCAGTGTCTATGTTTTTAGCATATGTGCAGAAAATTTTACAATTGTTCTTCTGCCTTGTTGCCTCCAATTCTACTTACACATTTCTAATCTGTCAACTGAAACTGTCTTCAGAGATATTTAAAAATACATTACAAAGATATGTTGTATGTCGCCCATTAAAGCAGTGTGTTCGGCTCTTTGGGGAGGGGGGAGAAGTATGAGCAGCTTTCCACCACCTGATCTTACGCTGAGGAGTGGGCGTGGCTGAATTCAGTAAGCGTGTGACGTCATGACGCGTTTCGGCGCACGGCGCCTTCGTTTGATCTGACGAAGGCGCCGTGCGCCGAAACGCGTCATGACGTCACACGCTGACTGAATTCAGCCACGCCCACTCCTCAGCGTACCGGAATCCAGGACATCGGAAGCCGCGCTGCTGGCCACAGCGCGTCATTCTCCACCACTGAGGAAAGCGGCTGGCTGCCCGCTGATATGCGATTTTAACTCCATGTGTTTGTGAGTATAATTTTTATGTGTCAATAAAATACCCCTCATACGTTTAACGCTCTTTGACAAGAAAATAGGAGTTGCTGGGGAGGTGGCTGGGAATATAATATAAAACAAGCAAACAATATATCAGCACCAAGGAAATAGAACATATGATCGCTGCACAATGTCCTAAGTCCACAAAGTTAGTATTAAGAAGTCAGCGCAGATCAAAGAGGAATAAATACAGTCAATAAAATTTCACCACTGTGATATTCCAACCTCACATGGTCTTGTGGTCAACCATCACCTAAAAAAGAATAGGAGGAGCTTACCAGCTGCCAACAACCCACATTATAAGGTTGTATGTCTTGCATTCAGTGGTAATCTAACTGACCTCGAGCAGATATGGATCCAAACTTTCACCACTCCCTCACTCTGATATTTGGTATGGTATCCAGGAAGGCCAATATGTACCGTATAAACTCGCAAGCAAGCCGAATTTTTGACCCCCCAAAAGTGGGCCAAAAGTTGGGGGGTCGGCTTGCTTGCGAGTCATGTTAGTCCGAGTAGGCTCCCACCCCCCCGCGGCCGCCGCTGCTGCTATTAGCTTACCCGGTGGCTTCCAATATTCCCCTCTCCGTCTCCTGCACGGGGCATGTAAATAATTCACAGCAGCTCGCCCCATGGCAGCTGCTGTGTGATGAGGGAGGAAGAGGGGAATATTGGAGCGGGTAAGCTAATAGCAGCGGCGGACGCGGGGGTGGGGGGGCACTACCTACACATACTGGGGCGCTATACTGGGCACTATCTACCTATGCTGAGCACTATACTAGCTATACTGGGGCACTATACTAGCTATACTGGGCACTTTACTAGCTATACTGGGCATGATACTAGCTATACTGGGCACTATACTAGCTATACTGGGCACTTTACTAGCTATACTGGGCACTTTACTAGCTATACTGGGGCACAATACTAGCTATACTTGGGCACTATACTAGCTATACTGGGGCACTGGGGCACTATACTAGCTATACTGGGCACTATACTAGCTATACTGAGCACTATACTAGCTATACTGGGCACTTTACTAGCTATACTGGGCACTTTACTAGCTATACTGGGCACTAAACTAGGGCACTATACTGGCGATACTGGGCACTTTACTAGCTGTACTGGGCACTATACTAGCTATACTGGGCACTACACTAGCTATACTGGGCACTTTACTAGCTATACTGAGGCACTACCTACCCATACTGGGCACTATACTAGCTATACTGGGACACACTGGGGGGATCACGCGGCCAGCATTTCATACCCCCGGCTTATATGAGGGTCAATCATTTTATCCTGGTTTTTCAGGTAAAAGTTGGGGGGTCGACTTATATGCGGATCGGCTTGCTTGCGAGTATATACGGGTAAACACAACAAAAACAGGCAAATCTAAGTGTAAACTGTTTATTGTAAAAACAATCGGTATAATAAAAAACAAGATAAAAACCAAGACTTACATACGGAGCCCAGGAACTGGGAACCCCTAATAAAATTTGCACGTGTAAGCTGGTCCACAGCTAATAAGACATTAAAGGTACCGCCTGTCTTCTTTCCGACCGGTTTTGCAATCTAGCGTCAATAGGGTATCAAGAACCCAGGCAGCTGGTACCAAATTTATAACTTTCTAAAAGAGGATGGGGTGGACCCAAAGATACCTCCCCCATTAGACCTTACCCGTTGATAGTCTATCAGTAAATTAGGATAATCTATTCATCCCAGATAAACCAAAAACATGATGTGCAGAAAGACATATACTGTACAATAGTATGCACAGCAATTGTGCTAACAGTGTCCAAATAAGTCATTCCAAGTGAAACAGGATTCCATATAAAATGGATAACACATAAAAAAGAATCCATATTACTCCATGTGAGCGAGACAAAATAAGTGCATAAATCAATGCAGTGCAATTACCCCATGCATTACACAAACCATCAGTGGCATAATGGAGATTTTACCTGACCTAAAAATGAATGCAGAAAGAAGAAACACCATTTCACGGTAAATTGCCGCTGTTGGAATGCAAACTGCACGTCTATGCTCCAACAGACGTCACATAGTAAGCGTCATCTCTTAACGTGTAATAAAGTATGCGTCCAGAAGCCACGCATGCATAACGAAAGAACATGTCAGGCAGTACGCATCAACTGCGCACGCGTAAAACTTTATATCGCACGCACACGTTTATATAGTCTGGAATGGATAGAAGCGGAAAAAGGTGCGCATGAAAAACATAGTTTATCATGCACCCTCTAGAAGACAAAAAGGTCAGTAAAAACCTAAAGGAAAAAGGAGATACAAATATTGTGAGTAGGGATGATCGGAAACAGTAAATTCCGTTCCGCCGGAATTCGCGGATTCCGCCAGCACTTAATTCCGTCGCTATGAAAATCCGTTGGATTTTCGTAAAAGTTCCGCGGAATTCCGGATTCCGACGGAAAAATTAAAGTAATAGCAAATGGAACCTTGTTTATGCTACTAGTAGCCCATAGAACCTATTGAATGTTCCCTTAGTCCTTTTCCTCTCTCCTCCCGGAGGGAGGAGGTCTTGTCTTCCAGGGAATTGTAGGATTACATACATTGGCCGGGAATCCAACCCAGGTCTAGTGCTTGGTAGGCAGCTCTCCTCACCACTATACCACCACCAACACTACATGCTGAAGCCAGCCTAGCATGTACCATTATGATATATCCAATCTCTCTCTCTCTCTCTCTCTCTCTCTCTCTCTCTCTCTCTCTCTCTCTCTCTCTCTCTCTCTCTCTCTCTCTCTCTCTCTCTCTCTCTAGGACTTGATGCCATTGAACTGAATTTTCAGCTTAAAACCATCAATGGATACCGGCAGAATTTCACAGGCAATTTTGGAATTCCGCCGGATTGAAAAAGCAATTTCGTTCCGACCAATTTCCAGCACGCCGAGAGCAGTGTTGTCTCCAGCTCATATGATTTCGGTCTCGCGCGGGCGCGCGCGGAGACAGGACCTTTACGCAAGCAGGAGCTACGTCAGCTGACCTACCGGTCGGCTGACGTCGGGGAGGATTCTCGCTGCTCGGATTGGTGGAAATCCGAGGTGGGAGTGGCCGGGAGTCTCCCTCCGCTTCTTAAGCCACCTGTCTTCATTCGTTCGTCGTCTGCTGTCATGAATACTATATGTGTTAGCGCTCAGACCTTAGACTAGTATCCAGGTGTTGAAACCAAGGACTTCACACCAGACCAGGAATTGTTATTGTATTGATTTCCTGTGTATGATTCTGGCTAAACTCTGACTACGCTTTCGTTAACTGATCCTGTACTTCTGCCTATCTGCCTATTGTTGCTGAACCTATGCCTGTCTTCTGATTTCTCTACTGCCTCACGATTCTGTACTGATACTTACCTCTCTGTTGCCGACCCTTGCCTGTCTGACCTCTCTACTCACCAGTGGGCCCTTGCCACTGGTGAGGTGTTCTATACCCACCAGCTCCACTGGTGAGGTGTTGCGTAGTGACTGATAGTATCCTTCCAGTTCCTCTGGAAGGATATAGCCGAACTATCCAAGTCACTTGTGTTTCCTTTCCAGCTCCTCTGGAAAAGGTCTGTCTTATTATCAGTGTAATTTGTTATTTGTCTCTTGCCAGCTCCCCTGGCAGAGACCAGCAATACTATTCTCTGTACTCTCGCTGTTTGTACCTTCTCCAGCTCCACTGGTAAGGTCTGCTAAACTATTAAAGTTACGGTTGCACCAAACACTACTCACACAGTCTGTTCCAACTATATCGGTATTATTGGTGATTCTGCAGATCACCTAATAAACTGGTATAGTGTCTGTATTATTGGTGATACTGCAGGTCACCTAATAATCAGACGTCTGAGTTATAACACCCAACCGTTACAGAACAGCAGACCATACATACCATGGATACACTGGTCAGTCATGTGGACGGCTTATTGATTACGGTCAACCGACTGTCTCTCATGGTCAGCACTCAACAAACTCAGATTTTCCAGCTATCTGAGGCCTTACAAAACGGTCCAGTACAGACTGCACCAGTGTCAACCCCTTTTTAGTCTGGAACCCAAACTTCCTCTCCCCGAGAGATTTTCTGGGCAAAGGACCGATTTTTTGAATTTCAAAAATCGGTGTCTCTCGCATTTTGAATTGTGTCCTATAGCTTCAGGGTCAGAGCTAGTGTTGGGCGAACAGTGTTCGCCACTGTTCGGGTTCTGCAGAACATCATCCTGTTCGGGTGATGTTCGGGTTCGGCCGAACACCTGATGGTGTTCGGCCAAACTGTTCGGCCATATGGCCGAACTAAGAGCGCATGGCCGAACGGTTACCCGAACGTTCGGCTAGCGCTGTGATTGGCCGAACGGGTCACGTGTAGTGTTGGGCGAACATCTAGATGTTCGGGTTCGGGCCGAACATGGCCGAACTCCGAACATAATGGAAGTCAATGGGGACCCGAACTTTCGTGCTTTGTAAAGCCTCCTTATATGCTACATACGCCAAATTTACAGGGTATGTGCACCTTGGGAGTGGGTACAAGAGGGAAAAAAAATTAGCAAAAAGAGCTTATAGTTTTTGAGAAAATCGATTTTAAATGCGGGAAATGTCTGTTTTCTTTGCACAGGTAACATGCTTTTTGTCGGCATGCAGTCATAAATGTAATACATATAAGAGGTTCCAGGAAAAGGGACCGGTAACGCTAACCCAGCAGCAGCACACGTGATGGAACAGGAGGAGGTGGCGCAGGAGGAGAAGGCCACGCTTTGAGACACAACAACCCAGGCCTTGCATGAGGACAAGAAGCGTGCGGATAGCAATTTGCATTTTGTCGCCATGCAGTCATAAATGTAATACAGATGAGAGGTTCAATAAACAGGGACCGGAAACGCTAACCCATCACAGATGTTCATTGTTCATGTTACTTGGTTGGGGTCCGGGAGTGTTGCGTAGTCGTTTCCAATCCAGGATTGATTCATTTTAATTTGAGTCAGACGGTCTGCATTTTCTGTGGAGAGGCGGATACGCCGCCGATCTGTGACGATGCCTCCGGCAGCACTGAAACAGCGTTCCGACATAACGCTGGCTGCCGGGCAAGCCAGCACCTCTATTGCGTACATTGCCAGTTTGTGCCAGGTGTCTAGCTTCGATACCCAATAGTTGAAGGGTGCAGATGGATTGTTCAACACAGCTACGCCATCTGACATGTAGTCCTTGACCATCTTCTCCAGGCGATCGGTGTTGGAGGTGGATCTGCACGCTTGCTGTTCTGTGTGCTGCTGCATTGGTGTCAGAAAATTTTCCCACTCCAAGGACACTGCCGATACCATTCCCTTTTGGGCACTAGCTGCGGCTTGTGTTGTTTGCTGCCCTCCTGGTCGTCCAGGGTTTGCGGAAGTCAGTCTGTCGGCGTACAACTGGCTAGAGGAGGGGGAGGATGTCAATCTCCTCTCTAAAGTCTCCACAAGGGCCTGCTGGTATTCTTCCATTTTGACCTGTCTGGCTCTTTCTTCAAGCAGTTTTGGAACATTGTGTTTGTACCGTGGATCCAGAAGGGTATAAACCCAGTAATTGGTGTTGTCCAGAATGCGCACAATGCGTGGGTCGCGTTCAATGCAGTCCTAGGCCGAAGAGGTCATAGCCTAGGGTCACAAAACCTGTTTATTTGGGCAATTTCAATGGTGGCGAGTCTGACGTACATAAATCGCAGCAATGGCCGTTAGCAACGTCTGAATCTCACGAAATGTCTCATGCAGGTAGAAGACATATTGTTAGACTTGGGCTCCAAAGATGGGTTCCCTACATCTCTGCAAACCAGAGTTACAGGGCTCCAAATTTGGTAAAATCACCCATAGGCTTTCATTGGGCCTCCTATTTACAGTTCCAAAATCTCACATCTTTTCAAAGGGCAATTACTCAGCAGTGGCAAATTTTCTAGCATTGTAGGGACCCTTAGGGGGAACATGACTGGTGAGTTTCGGGCCCCTAGGCCAAAGAGGTCATAGCCTAGTGTCACAAAAACCTGTTTATTTGGGCTATTTCAATGGTAGTGATGGTGACGTACATAAATCGCAGCAATGGCCGTTAGCAAAGTCTGAATCTCACGAAATGTTTCATGCAGGTAGAAGACATATTGTTAGACTTGGATTCCAAAGATGGGGTCCCTAAATCTCTGCAAACCAGAGTTACAGGGGTCCAAAATTGGTTAAATCCCCCATAGGATTTCATTGCCTCCCTATTTCACTTTCCAAAATCTCACATCTTTTCAAAGGGCAATGGCTCAGCAGTACCAAATTTTCTAGCATTGTAGGGACCCTTAGGGGGAACATGACTGGTGAGTTTCGGGCCCCTAGGCCGAAGAGGTCATAGCCTAGGGTCACAAAAACCTGTTTATTTGGGCTATTTCAATGGTAGTGATGGTGGCGTACATAAATCTCAGCCATGGCCGTTAGCAACGTCTGAATCTCACGAAATGTCTCATGCAGGTAGAAGACATATTGTTAGACTTGGATTCCAAAGATGGGGTCCCTACATCTCTGCAAACCAGAGTTACAGGGGTCCAAAATTGGTAAAATCCCCCATAGGCTTTCATTGGGCCTCCTATTTACCGTTCCAAAATCTCACACCATTTCAAAGGGCAATGGCTCAGCAGTGGCAAAACTCACCAGTCATGATCCCCCTAAGGGTCCCTACAATGCTTGAAAATTTGGTACTGCTGAGCCATTGCCCTTTGAAAAGATGTGAGATTTTGGAAAGTGAAATAGGGAGGCAATTAAATCCTATGGGGGATTTTACCAATTTTGGACCCCTGTAACTCTGGTTTGCAGAGATGTAGGGACCCCATCTTTGGAATCCAAGTCTAACAATATGTCTTCTACCTGCATGAGACATTTCGTGAGATTGAGACGTTGCTAACGGCCATTGCTGCGATTTATGTACGCCACCATCACTACCATTGAAATAGCCCAAATAAACAGGTTTTTGTGACCCTAGGCTATGACCTCTTCGGCCTAGGGGCCCGAAACTCACCAGTCATGTTCCCCCTAAGGGTCCCTACAATGCTAGAAAATTTGGTACTGCTGAGCCATTGCCCTTTGAAAAGATGTGAGATTTTGGAAAGTGAAATAGGGAGGCAATGAAGTCCTATGGGGGATTTTACCAATTTTGGACCCCTGTAACTCTGGTTTGCAGAGATGTAGGGACCCCATCTTTGGAATCCAAGTCTAACAATATGTCTTCTACCTGCATGAGACATTTCGTGAGATTCAGACTTTGCTAACGGCCATTGCTGAGATTTATGTACGCCACCATCACTACCATTGAAATAGCCCAAATAAACAGGTTTTTGTGACCCTAGGCTATGACCTCTTCGGCCTAGGGGCCCGAAACTCACCAGTCATGTTCCCCCTAAGGGTCCCTACAATGCTAGAAAATTTGGTACTGCTGAGCCATTGCCCTTTGAAAATATGTGAGATTTTGGAAAGTGAAATAGGGAGGCAATGAAATCCTATGGGGGATTTTACCAATTTTGGACCCCTGTAACTCTGGTTTGCAGAGATGTAGGGACCCCATCTTTGGAATCCAAGTCTAACAATATGTCTTCTACCTGCATGAGACATTTCGTGAGATTCAGACTTTGCTAACGGCCATTGCTGCGATTTATGTACGTCACCATCACTACCATTGAAATAGCCCAAATAAACAGGTTTTTGTGACCCTAGGCTATGACCTCTTTGGCCTAGGGGCCCGAAACTCACCAGTCATGTTCCCCCTAAGGGTCCCTACAATGCTAGAAAATTTGCCACTGCTGAGTAATTGCCCTTTGAAAAGATGTGAGATTTTGGAACTGTAAATAGGAGGCCCAATGAAAGCCTATGGGTGATTTTACCAAATTTGGAGCCCTGTAACTCTGGTTTGCAGAGATGTAGGGAACCCATCTTTGGAGCCCAAGTCTAACAATATGTCTTCTACCTGCATGAGACATTTCGTGAGATTCAGACGTTGCTAACGGCCATTGCTGCGATTTATGTACGTCAGACTCGCCACCATTGAAATTGCCCAAATAAACAGGTTTTGTGACCCTAGGCTATGACCTCTTCGGCCTAGGACTGCATTGAACGCGACCCACGCATTGTGCGCATTCTGGACAACACCAATTACTGGGTTTATACCCGTCTGGATCCACGGTACAAACACAATGTTCCAAAACTGCTTGAAGAAAGAGCCAGACAGGTCAAAATGGAAGAATACCAGCAGGCCCTTGTGGAGACTTTAGAGAGGAGATTGACATCCTCCCCCTCCTCTAGCCAGTTGTACGCCGACAGACTGACTTCCGCAAACCCTGGACGACCAGGAGGGCAGCAAACAACACAAGCCGCAGCTAGTGCCCAAAAGGGAATGGTATCGGCAGTGTCCTTGGAGTGGGAAAATTTTCTGACACCCATGCAGCAGCACACAGAACAGCAAGCGTGCAGATCCACCTCCAACACCGATCGCCTGGAGAAGATGGTCAAGGACTACATGTCAGATGGCGTAGCTGTGTTGAACAATCCATCTGCACCCTTCAACTATTGGGTATCGAAGCTAGACACCTGGCACAAACTGGCAATGTACGCAATAGAGGTGCTGGCTTGCCCGGCAGCCAGCGTTATGTCGGAACGCTGTTTCAGTGCTGCCGGAAGCATCGTCACAGATCGGCGGCGTATCCGCCTCTCCACAGAAAATGCAGACCGTCTGACTCAAATTAAAATGAATCAATGCTGGATTTGAAACGACTACGCAACACTCCCGGACCCCAACCAAGTAACATGAACAATGAACATCTGTGATGGGTTAGCGTTTCTGGTCCCTGTTTATTGAACCTCTCATCTGTATTACATTTATGACTGCATGGCGACAAAATGCAAATTGCTATCCGCACGCTTCTTGTTCTCATGCAAGGCCTGGGTTGTTGTGTCTCAAAGCGTGGCCTTCTCCTCCTGCGCCACCCTCCTCCTGTTCCATCACGTGTGCTGCTGCTGGGTTAGCGTTACCGGTCCCTTTTCCTGGAATCTCTTATATGTATTACATTTATGACTGCATGCCGACAAAAAGCATGTTACCTGTGCAAAGAAAACAGACATTTCCCGCATTTAAAAGACAGTTTTCCCTTTGAAACTTTAAAATCGATTTTCTCAAAAACTATAAGCTCTTTTTGCTAAATTTTTTTCCCTCTTGTACCCACTCCCAAGGTGCACATACCCTGTAAATTTGGGGTATGTAGCATGTAAGGAGGCTTTACAAAGCACAAAAGTTCGGGTCCCCATTGACTTCCATTATGTTCGGAGTTCGGGTCGAACACCCGAACATCGCGGCCATGTTCGGCCTGTTCGGCCCGAACCCGAACATCTAGATGTTCGCCCAACACTAGTCAGAGCTACAGAGAGTCACTTTACTTAAGACATTATTATCTGGAGACTCGCAGTCATGGGCCTATAGTCTCCCGGATAACCATGAGGCTTTGGCATCTGTACAAGATTTTTTCAAAGCTATGGCCGTTATATATGATGATCCCAATTTAGCAATAACATCAGAGCGAAAGCTTAAGACCCTCCGACAGAGCCATAACACTGTTGAGATATATGCAGCAGAGTTTAGAAGGTGGGCAGTTACGGCCAGATGGGGGCAGTATGCGTTACTTGATCGTTTTTTATCAGGGTTATCTGATTCGGTGGCCGATTTGATGTTAGGTCATCCCGAACCTAGATCCCTTGATGAAGCTATAGCATTAGCTATTAAGATTGACCGTCGAGTTCGATTTCAGAAACGGGCTCGGGGTAAATTCAGGGAGCCTAGGGAAATTCCATCTTCTTCCTGCAGTAACTTGGGTTTCTCGGAACAGATGGTGGCTTCCAGGCCTGAGAGGCAGAGGGGATCTGGTTCTCTGACAGCATCTGATCTTATGGGTTCAGATTGTTCACAGACCACAGATGGGTTATACCGCTCCCTTGTGGCTGGTAGTACCACAGTTGGTGACTCAGCCATTTCTTCGGGAGATGATAGACTTCTCCTTCCCTGTATTATTAGTTGGGTAAAAAAAAAGTCCAGGAGACCCAGGCATTTTTGGACTCAGGTTCTGCGGCTAATTTTATGAATTATGATTTTGCACTTCAGCTTGGCCTTCCTCTCCAGACTTTGGGTCAACACATTGTGGTTACCGCAGTGGATAATTCACCACTGCAGGACAAACGATCTCCCTCACAGACCCCTGTATTGATCTGTAAGATCGGGGCTCTCCACAAGGAGGAGATTCAGTTTCTCGTTATCAAAATGGCAACCTCCTCAGTGATCTTTGGTATGCCTTGGCTTGAGAAACCTTCTCCTCGCATTGACTGGAGTTCCAGACAGTTGTTAAGTTGGTACCCTTTTTGTCAAAGCCATTGTCTGGGAAAAGTCAGGATATGTACTTCCAAGGTTCAAGTGGCGGGGTTACCTAGCCAGTATTCCGATTTCGCGGACGTATTCTGTCCTCGGGCTGCCGACAAGCTTCCACCACACCGAAGCTTCGACTGTCCCATATAGAATTAAGATCGGGTTGTATGCCCCCTAGGGGTCATCTATGTAATTTATTGGGACCTGAAAAACTCGCTATGAAGGAATATATTGCTGATAACTTGGCCAAAGGCTTTATTCGCCCATCCAAGTCCCCAGGCCAGGGCTGGTTTCTTTTTTGGTAAAAAGAAGGACGGTGGTCTCAGACCATGTATTGATTACAGGGGTTTGAACAAGATTACGGTAAAAAATCGTTATCCTTTGCCCCTGATCGATGATTTATCCTCTCAAGTTACGGATGCTGGTGCGTTCACCAAACTTGATCTTAGGGGGGCATACAACCTAATTCGGATAAGAGAAGGTGACGAGTGGAAGATGGCGTTCAACACGCCCGACGAGCATTACGAATATCTCGTGATGCCCTTCGGGTTGTGCAATGCACCAGCCGTCTTCCAGGAGCTCATTAATGAGGTTTTTAGGGAGGTATTGGGACAATTCGTCTTGGTTTATTTAGATGATATCCTCATTTTTCCCCGTACCTTATCTGAACATAGGGACCATGTGAAATTTGTGTTGAACAAATTACGGCAAAATTCCCTCTTCGCTAAGATTGAAAAATGCCTCTTTGAGGTCTCCAAGGTACCTTTTCTAGGGTATGTGATTTCCACGAAGGGATTAGCTATGGACCCCGAGAAAGTTTCTGCGATACTGGGGTGGCCTCGGCCTGTGGGTCTGAAGGCACTCCAGCGATTCTTAGGCTTTGCCAATTATTATAGGAGATTCATAAAGGGTTTTTCTTCTATAATTGCACCCCTTACGGATCTTACCAAGAGGGGGGCAGAGACACCTACAACTGGTCATCAGAGGCACAGGCTGCGTTCTCATCACTCAAACAGTTGTTTTGTTCCACCCCCATCTTGAGGCATGTGAATGTGTCCCTTCCCTTCGTGGTGGAAGTGGATGCCTCGGAGATTGGAGTGGGGGCTGTGTTGTCCCAGCACTCCGGCCTGCGGGGCAAATTGCATCCTTGTGCGTACTTTTCTAAAAAAAAATTCGCCCGCTGAGAAAAACTACGATATAGGGAATCACGAGTTATTAGCTATTAAGCTTGCTTTCGAGGAGTGGCGTCACTGGCTTGAGGGGGCTGAGCACACATCAACAGTGTATACAGATAAAAAAAACGTAGAGTATATCGAAATTGCCAAACGCCTTACCCCCAGACAGGCTCGGTGGTCACTATTTTTTACGCGATTTAGATTTGTAATCACCTACAGGCCAGGGAGCAAGAATGTGAAGGCGGACGCGCTGTCGAGATGTTTTGAGCCGGAGTCAGTTCAGTCACTCACTCCTGTTGGCATTCTCCCTGAGAGTATAGTGGTTGCAACCATGGGATTTCAAGTTGAGCAGTCTGCCAGTACAGGTTCCTCCTTGATGGGTAGTGAAGGACAAATGGTAGATTGGAAAGTCACTCCAGCGGACAGACTTTGGGCTCTCCCAATCAGGTCCAGGAGGTTAAGAGTTTTTTCTGCCTGTCATCCTGGGCTGTTGAAGCAGGGACATCCCTCTCCCTCCTGCCCTGAGCAGAGGCATTCCTCTCCCTCCCGCCCTGAGCAGAGACATTCCTCTCCCTACCGCCCTGTGATGGTTAGGGTAAACACGGTGGGGAAGAAGGCTCAGGAATCGTGTCCGGAGTCCACAGCTAGGGGGGGGGGGGGGGGGTACTGTAACAACTGGTGAGTTGACGGCTGCGGATGAGCAGGGTATATCCGCAGCTGCCACAGCTGCCGCCGCTGCTCCCTGCATTCAGCCTTTGTTTCTGCTCTCGGCGTCCAGCACACCGAGAGCAGTGTTGTCTCCCGCTCATAGGATTTCGGTCTCGCGCGGGCGTGTGCGGAGACAGGACCTTTACGCAAGCAGGAGGTACGTCAGCTGACCTACTGGTCAGCTGACGTCGGGGATGACTCTCGCTGCTCTGATTGGTGGAAATCCGAGGTGGGAGTGGCCGGGAGTCTCCCTCCGCTTCTTAAGCCACCTGTCTTTATTCGTTCGTCGTCTGCTGTCGTGAATACTATATGTGTTAGCGCTCAGACCTTAGACTAGTATCCAGGTGTTGAAACCAAGGACTTCACACCAGACTAGGAATTGTTATTGTATTGATTTCCTGTGTATGATTCTGGCTAAAATCTGACTATGCTTTCGTTTACTGATCCTGTACTTCTGTGTGAGGAAACGCGGAAGAGCCGCCGCGCACGGTGGCACCACACACGGAGAGGCAGCCGCCTTCTCTCAGCATGAGGCGGCTGTCTCCGTGCAGGGACCTACAGAGCGCGGAGAAACCGCCGCGTGTGCAGGGACCTACAGAGCGCGGAGAAACCGCCGCGTCCAACGCGGCGGTTTCTCCGCGCTCTGTAGGTCCCTGCACGGAGACAGCCGCCTCATGCTGAGAGGAGGCTGCTGCCTCTCCGTGTGTGGCGGCTCTTCCGCGCATACCTCCGCTGCGGAGACACCGCCGAGCGGGGCTGCTGTGGCTGGGGCTGCTGTGGCTGTGACGCGCGCACGCGCACTCAGGCAGAAGATTTATGGCAGCCAGAAAGGAGTCAGCTGACCAGGCGGGTCAGCTGACTCTGGCTCCACTCGTTATTGGTCCAGCACTTGTATATATACTGCTACCTGGTCATTCCTCTGGTGTCTGGCGTTGCGATCACATATGTGGGAGCACCCAGATCCGTAGTCAGATCCGCAAGTGTGCCGGGACCAGCTGGAACTGTAATCCTACACTTAGCTAGATTCTGTTGATAGCTAAAGTACTAGTTTGATTGTGATTATCTGTTATGACTTTTGCCTGCCTGACTATCCTCCTGAACTTTGACCCTGTACCTCGATATTTCTGATAACCTGTTGCCGAACTCCGGCTCGTCCTAGACTCTGCTTCTGCCTCTTGATCCTGTACCTTGATATTTCTGATAATCTGTTGCCGAACTCCGGCTCGTCCTAGACTCTGCTTCTGACTCTTGATCCTGTACCTCGATATCTCTGATAACCTGTTGCCGAACCCTGCCTGTACCTTGACTCCACCTTTGCCTTACGATATTGTACTTTATCTGTCCGTGTGTGTACGACCTGGCTTGTCCGACCTCGAGAGCCGACCTTACTGTTAGAGGCGGTTCCCTGTCCAGGTAGTGACACTTCCCCCAGAGTGTCACTCTCTGATATCCTTCCTTCGCTCAGCCTGACTCCTCCCGTCTCGGAGAGTCCAGGCCTCGGAAGGAATCTTTGCAGTACCCCTTGCTGCTTTGAGGCCTAGTCCTCTAAGTGTTACTGTTACACCAAAACACTACACTCTACTTAGGTGAACAGAGGTTAGCTAGTATATCGGATTATCGGTGATACTGCAGATCACTTATAATCTGGTATACATCTGCATTCCCCGTGATACTGCAGATCACCGGTAATCAGATCCTCTCTGTGCTTCACCGATCGTTACAGAACGCCAGACCAAACCTATATGGACGGACACTCTGACCGTCTGGGAGCAATGGCCTCCTCAATGGACGAGATCAATCGAATGCTGGGAGGGCACCAGACATTGATTGATTCGTTGTCCGGGTCATTACAAACCCTCCGGACGGCTATAGACGAGGTCCGATCCCCTCCTAGTACTGATATACGTATGCCAGTACCCGAGAGATTTTCCGGCCACAGATCTGACTTTCGCAATTTTAGGAGTAGAGTGTTGTCGTATTTCGAGTTGAGACCCCAATCCTCAGGCACGATGGCCCAAAGGGTCACATTTATTAAAACATTATTGACTGGCAACTCTCAGACCTGGGCGTACAGTTTATCTGAGGGTGACTTATCCTTAACGTCTGTTGACGAATTTTTCAAAGCAATGGCGGTAATCTACGACGACCCAGATATTGCCACAACATCTGAGCAGCAGCTCAAGTTATTACGCCAAGGCAAGGGTCCAGTCGAGGATTACGCCTCTGAATTTAGGAGGTGGTCAGTGACAACCAGGTGGGACAACTTCGCCCTGTTCTATCCGGGTTGTCGGACGAGGTCTCCAGCCTCATGTTGAGTCAGCCAGAGCCCACGACACTTGATGGCGCCATCTCGGCGGCCATCAGGATTGATCGCAGATTGCGTTATCAGCGACAAAACCGGGGTAAAGACCAGGTTAAACTTGTCTCTTACGCAGCTCCTCCTGAGACGCCACCTACGCCTGTGTTACCTCCACCGGAACCTATGCAGATAGGTCGGTCAAAACTATCTCAGGTTGAGCGGAGACGCAGGATGACAGAACAGTTATGTTTATAGTGTGCGGAGCAGGGTCATAGAGTACGAGATTGCCCCAACAAGCCAGGATATGGCTCCAAGAAGCCGGGAAACGGGCATGCCTAGGAGTAGTGGGGGTGACACCCTAGGCACTCTATTCTCACCCCTTAAAGAGAAAAAGTTGCTTCTCCCTTGTGCTATTACATGGGAGAACAATTCTATAGCCACTGAAGCTTTTGTGGATTCCGGCTCAGCGGCTAATTTTATGAGTTTGGAATTCGCTAAAAGAATGGGTATTCCCCTCACCCCAGTGAAACCTCCCATCCAAGTCACGGCAGTGGACGATTCTCCCTTGCAACGTAATCGCTCTCTGTCACAGACTCCAGAGATGAAGGTTACTATTGGGGTACTTCATGAGGAACTATTACAGTTTTTTGTTTTACACATGTCCACCTCCACTATCATCCTGGGCATGCCATGGTTACAAATTCACTCACCGCAGATAGACTGGGCAACAGGGCAGTTAACATCATGGTCACCTCATTGTTTCCAGCAGTGTTTGGGGAGGCTGACGTTAGGTCAAACCAGGGTACAGGTGGAAGGTGTGCCTGAACAGTACTCGGATTATGCTGATGTGTTCTGTCCTAAGGCTGCGGATAAATTGCCCCCGCATCACCCATTTGACTGCCCCATTGACCTCCGTTCTGGTTGTATGCCTCCTCGAGGCCATCTGTATAATTTATCTGGCCCCGAAAAACTAGCCATGCAGGAGTATATCCGTGAAAACTTGGCCAAGGGCTTTATTCGGCCGTCCCGGTCACCCGCTGGGGCAGGCTTCTTTTTTGTTAAGAAAAAAGACGGGGGCTTACGGCCTTGTATCGATTATCGTGGCCTTAACAAAATCACAGTGAAGAATCGCTACCCGTTGCCACTAATAGACGATTTATTCACTCAGGTCACGGATGCTAGGATATTCTCAAAACTAGATTTACGGGGGGCATACAATCTGGTGCGTATAAGAAAGGGCGACGAAAGGAAGACGGCCTTCAATACACCTGACGGGCATTACGAGTACCTGGTGATGCCCTTCGGGTTATGTAATGCCCTGGCCGTTTTCCAGGAACTCATTAACGAGGTATTTAGGGAGGTGTTAGGGAAGTTCGTTTTAGTCTACTTAGACGACATTCTCATCTTTTCTAACAACCTCTCTGAACACAGAACCCATGTTAGAATTGTTTTAGACAAACTGAGGCAGAATATGTTATAAGCAGTGCTGGTCGTAATGGAAAAATCAACGCTTACGGATCGTTAGGCGTAATTTTACGCTATTACGCATTACGCAATTACGGTTACGGCGTAGGAAATAATCTACGGTTCATCACTGTAATTACGCGTTAACTTACGCAGTTACGCGTAAGGATACCGTAATGTAGGCGCTTACGCTACGATGTTACGCATAGTGCCGTAATACCCATTAATGCGTACTTTTTGACGCATACGGACGATGTGTACTCAATAGCGATCAATGTGACAGCTATTGCGTACACATCATTCGTATGCGTCAAAACGTACGCTTATATACTGAAGGGCGGGAGAAGATACTATTGGTTGCTTAGGATGTTGACTGATTGGCTAATCTTAGAAAAGGGGAGTTTTTACGTTAGTAATTACGCGTAAAATTACGCGTAAGTCTTCGTAAAATTACTCATACCTAGCAATTACGGTAAACAGCGTAATTACGATACCACTTAAATAATTACGCGTAAGACCGTAAGTTACGCGTAACGCTTACGCGTAAATTTACATTGAATTACGATGCGTAATTACGCTCATGCGTAATTTCGGCCCAGCACTGGTTATACGCTAAACTTGAGAAGTGTATTTTTGAGGTTACGTCGGTTGCCTTTCTGGGATATATAGTCTCCACCTCAGGCCTGTCTATGGACCCTGCCAAGGTCTCCGCGGTCCTGGAGTGGCCGCAGCCGGTGGGGTTAAAGTCTCTACAACGGTTCTTGGGTTTTGCGAACTATTATAGAAGGTTTATAAAGGGGTACTCCACAGTGGTTGCACCCCTCACCAGTCTTACTAAAAAAGGGGCAGACACCACTCATTGGCCTCCCGAGGCCTTACAGGCATTTTCTATTTTAAAAGGGTTGTTCTGCTCGGCGCCCATACTGAGACACGTGGACACTTCCTTCCCGTTTATTGTTGAAGTAGACGCCTCGGAGTCGGAGGTTGGGGTGGGGGCTGTGCTGTCTCAACGTTCAGGTCTTCAGGGTAGATTACACCCGTGTGCCTATTTTTCCCGGAGGTTCTCTCCGGCAGAGAGAAACTACGATATAGGCAACAGGGAGCTCCTAGCCATCAAATTGGCCTTCGAAGAGTGGCGTCATTGGCTAGAGGGAGCTGAGCACACTATCACGGTTTATACCAACCACAAGAATCTGGAATACATTGAGGGGGCTAAAAGGTTAAGCCCTCGGCAGGCTCGATGGTCTCTATTTTTCTCGAGGTTTACATTCTTGATTACGTACACTCCAGGTAGTAAGAATACCTAGGCGGATGCACTCTCTAGGTGTTTCGAGCCAGAGACAGCACAGCCCTCTGTTCCCGAGACCATTGTCCCACGAAGATTGGTGTTAGCCGCTACCGAGACTTGGGAGGACTGGAAGGAGACTTTGAGTCCTTTCCAGCAGGATATCCCGGAAGGGAAACCAGATGGGGTTTTGTTTATCCCGTTACCATTCCGTCTCCAGATCTTGGAGATGGTCCACTCTCACAAGAATGCGGGACATCCTGGGGCGTCTAGAATGCAAGATCTCGTGGCCAGATGTGCATGGTGGCCCTTGCTAGCAGCTGACTGCAAGGAGTTTGACAGGGAATGTGCGGTGTGTGCAAAAAGCAAGCCCTCCCGGCTGGCATCTGTAGGTACACTGCAGCCTTTGCCCACCCCGAGTGAACCATGGACCCACTTGTCCATGGATTTTGTGGGTGAGCTTCCTAGTTCTGAGGGCATGTCGGTCATCTGGGTGGTAGTCGACCGTTTTAGGAAAATGGCCCATTTCGTGCCCCTGAAGGGACTCCCCTCGGCCCAGGAACTGGCCGATTTATTTATCACCCATGTCTTCCGTCTGCATGGCATTCCAGAAGACATAGTATTCGATCGGGGAGTCCAGTTTGTTTCAACATTTTGGAGGGCATTCTGTCACCAAATGGGCATGAGACTGTCATTTTCCTCGGGCTACCACCCACAGACAAATGGCCAGACCGAAAGGGGCAACCAATCGTTAGAGCAATTTTTAAGATGTTACGTTGCCGAAGTGCAGAGTGATTGGGTTAAATTTTTACCTTACGCAGAATTTGCCCACAACAACTTAAAGAGTTCTTCCTCAGGTTTCTGTCCTTTTCAGATAGTAACCGGTAAACTACCTAAATTCTCTCCATTGCCGATTGCGTCCACTCCATTTCCAGCCTTGGAGGCTTGGCAAAGGTCATTTAAGGACATGTGGTGGACCATTAAGAATAATCTGGTAAAAGCATTTCAGAGTCAGAAAGGTCAAGCTGACAAGAGACGCTCGTTAGAGTGGAGATTTCAACCAGGAGACTTGGTTTGGGTGTCAACTCGCCACTTGACCTTGAGACAGCCTTCAGCCAAGTTGGGGCCCAGATTCGTGGGTCCATTCTGGGTAGCAAGAAAGATCAACAATGTCACATATGTCGTTGATCTTCCTGCTAGCATGCGTGGTGTGAGGTCCTTCCATGTATCCCTACTTAAACCTGCAGTTCATATGGGTCTCACTCCTCCTTCTCCTGTAATAATTGATGATCAACCGGAATATGAAGTCGAGAAGATTTTAGATTTTCGGGTAGTACAAAATTCTACACAGTATCTGGTACATTGGAAAGGGTATGGCATTGAAGAGAGGCAATGGGTACCTGGGTGCCGCATGCATGCGGACGAGTTAGTGAGAGAGTTTCATGCTTTACATCCAGAAAAGCCTGGAAGGAGCTGTCCGGAGTCCACTCCTCGGGGGGGGGGTACTGTGAGGAAACGCGGAAGAGCCGCCGCCATGAGCCAGCGGCAGGCGGCTCTTTCCACGCACGGTGGCACCACACACGGAGAGGCAGCCGCCTCCTCTCAGCATGAGGCGGCTGTCTCTGTGCAGGGACCTACAGAGCGCGGAGAAACCGCCGCGTTAGACGCGGCGGTTAGCGCGCATACCTCCGCTGCGGAGACACCACCGAGTGGGGCTGCTGTGGCTGGGACTCGTAGTCCCTCTGGTTTTAGAGTGACGCGCGCGCGCGCACTCAGGCAGGAGATTTATGGCAGCCAGAAAGGAGTCAGCTGACCAGGCGGGTCAGCTGACTCTGGCTCCACTCGTTATTGGTCCAGCACTTAGGGAGGTGCTGGGGGGACATCTGTGTATATATACTGCTACCTGGTCATTCCTCTGGTTTCTGGCGTTGCGATCACATATGTGGGAGCACCCAGATCCGTAGTCAGATCCGCAAGTGTGCCGGGACCAGCTGGAGCTGTAATCCTACACTTAGCTAGATTCTGTTGATAGCTAAAGTACTAGTTTGATTGTGATTATCTGTTATGACTTTTGCCTGCCTGACTATCCTCCTGAACTTTGACCCTGTACCTCGATATTTCTGATAACCTGTTGCCGAACTCCGGCTCGTCCTAGACTCTGCTTCTGCCTCTTGATTCTGTACCTCGATATTTCTGATAACCTGTTGCCGAACTCCGGCTCGTCCTAGACTCTGCTTTTGCCTCTTGATCCTGTACCTCGATATCTCTGATAACCTGTTGCCGAACCCTGCCTGTACCTTGACTCCACCTTTGCATTACGATATTGTACTTTATCTGTCCATGTGTGTACGACCTGGCTTGTCCGACCTCGAGAGCCGACCTTACTGTTAGAGGCGGTTCCCTGTCCAGGTAGTGACACTTCCCCCAGAGTGTCACTCTCTGATATCCTTCCTTCGCTCAGCCTGACTCCTCCCGTCTCGGAGAGTCCAGGCCTCGGAAGGAATCTTTGCAGTACCCCTTACTGCTTTGAGGCCTAGTCCTCTAAGTGTTACTGTTACACCAAAACACTACACTCTACTCAGGTGAACAGAGGTTAGCTAGTATATCGGATTATCGGTGATACTGCAGATCACTTATAATCTGGTATACATCTGCATTCCCCGTGATACTGCAGATCACCAGTAATCAGATCCTCTCTGTGCTTCACCGATCGTTACATTCTGCCTATCTGCCTATTGTTGCTGAGCCTATGCCTGTCTTCTGATTTCTCTACTGCCTCACGATTCTGTACTGATACTTACCTCTCTGTTGCCGACCCATGCCTGTCTGACCTCTCCACTCACCAGTGGGCCCTTGCCACTGGTGAGGTATTCTATACCCACCAGCTCCACTGGTGAGGTGTTGCGTAGTGACTGATAGTATCCTTCCAGTTCCTCTGGAAGGATATAGCCAAACTATCCAAGTCACTTGTGATTCCTTTCCAACTCCTCTGGAAAAGGTCTGTCTTATTATCAGTGTAATTTGTTATTGGTCTCTTGCCAGCTCCCCTGGCAGAGACCAGCAATACTATTCTCTGTACTCTCGCTGTTTGTACCTTCTCCAGCTCCTCTGGGAAGGTTTGTTCAAATCTATACAGTCAGTACTAATAGTACCTTACTAGCTCCTCTGGTAAGGTCTTGCTAAACTATTAAAGTTACAGTTGCACCAAACACTACTCACACAGTCTGTTCCAACTATATTGGTATTATTGGTGATTCTGCAGATCACCTAATAATCAGACGTCTGAGTTATAACACCCAACCGTTACAGGCCCTCTCCTGAACACGATCTCAGGATTTTCCGCAAGCATTGGACCAATCACTGGATCACCCCTCAATATCTGAGTAGGACCTTCTTTATACCCCTGTGTTGAACATTATATTAGGCAAAAAATGTAATAGTATTCTTATCATGATTAGTAGTATATCGGAGTGAGGAAGTGGTGGAAGTTTGGAGCCATATCTACTTGAGGTCCGTTAGAATTACCACTGAATGCGAGACATACAACCTTATAATGTGGCTTCTTGGCAGCTAGTAAGCTCCTCCTATTCTTTTTTAGGTGATGGTTATCCATGAGACCATGTGAGGTTGGAATATCACCGTGGTGACGTTTTATTGACTGTATTTATTTCTCTTTGATCTGCGCTGACTTCTTAATGCTAACTTTGTGGACTTTGGATGTTGTTCATTCTCGGCAGCGATCAAATATTCTATTTCCTTGTTTTATCCTACCTATAAACAAGCTAGATGCTTCCAAGATTTGAATGAAGGATAGGAATAAATCACTCAAAAATTAGAATCACTAATTAAAGTTTTTTTTTTTCTCCATTCTAAAACTGGGTACAAACATTAGAAACAGTTGGCTTTTTGAAGCACAATATGCTACTATTTTAATTGGTGTCCTGTAATGCCTGTAGAGATATTAGGTCATTCTGGCCACAGCTGCACCCACCTAAAAAGCAAAATATAATGTAGCCAGTTGCTATTTCAATGACTAAGATCAGCTGCACAGGATAGACGTCTAAAAAATATTAAGGTACCCACATATTAAGGTATGTGTCAGCAGATGGTACTCATATAATATTATAAGTGATAAAAAAAATTCTAATAACAAGAGCATTTAACCTACAAGAGATATTTTTGATTTATTGGGCCCAATCCAATTTACTTTTTCTCCTACGTTTTCTTCCTGGTGATATTTCACATCTTATTAATAAAATGCATTTTAAGCCACCAGCAAGCAAGAACATACTTAGAATAATTTAGACAGGACTGTATTACCTATTTTTAGTACTTTTTCAGTTGCAGTCAAACAGAAGATGAAAAAATATCTCCTAGAAGAAAACTTAGGAGAAAAAAGGAATTGAATTGGGCCCATTGAATCTGAAGGACCAGTTGCAAAAAATCCCCCAATGTTTTCAGGATTCTCATCTTTGATTGTATTTTTATAAAATTGTATAGCACTTTATAAAATGATTGATTCATAACAGACTGCCTTGGACATCTACTCAAATAATTATTTGAATTATTAAATTCTGGACATAGGCAAACAGTTTGCTGCAAACATTCACAAAGTTCGCGTTCACTCCCATGTTAAAGAATGGGGTGAACGCAAATTCATGTGCCATTCGCTGTTGTTTGCCACGAACTGTTCGCCAAACATAATTGTCCTAAAAACTTTAGGATCCACTGAGCTGCGAGTGCCACAGAGACAGACAGATCATCAGAAAAACCTACATGGCTAGGATTGATCATATAGTACTGTACCTTCCTATGTCTGATTGTTGTCACTCTGAGGTCTCTTGTCACTCTGATGCTCTCTAATCTTGTCTTTCAATATTTACTGGTATCTCACATGACCATTGCTAGCTGCATCAGGCAAGTTTATTGCTAATAGCGCACACACACACAAACACTCAAAGAAAAAAAGTATGGAAAGCAGCAACCTTTGGAAGGCAATTCACTTGCTAAAAATAAATAGAGAGAAGATAAGACTTCACATGATCAGATCCACAAGGCAATCAGTGCTCCCTGAGGATGCCCATGGATCTGATGGGGCAGTGGCGTAACTAGACTTAATAGGGCACCCCTGCAAAATGACAACATGGGGTCCCCTTGGTTCCAAATCCCCATGAGGGTACGTGATTGGGAGCCGGAGAATGGCAGCAGAGAGTTTTCTACTGTGAAGCAGCTTCTGGAAGCCGGAAAAAAAATTACAGACACTCCTGCTACTTGCTACTCTGCATGGCAGGACAGTTTGACTGCACTTGCGGTTGGGGAGAAGAAGGAGGGGCCCCCCAAAGCCTCTGGCCCCCCCCGTGATGGCAGGCATTGCAGGGGTGATTGCTATGCCCAGGTGATCAGGCGAAGTACGGGGCCTAGTGTAACAAGCCAAGTTTGTACATTTAATTAATGACATTTCCATTTCCATACATTTCTGGCAGGTGCCAGGCACACAATGTGGCACACTTCAATCTTAGTAGGCACAAATAACATACTGATTGCTGAAGGTGGGGCGCAGGATAGCTGTTCCAGTGGCCAAGGCGGGTATGAAGCCTAGT